>NC_054382.1:7728068-7828068 GCF_017654675.1 Xenopus laevis | reverse complement strand
AGGACAGTGAGGTTGGGGAATGCACTGCCGGGTGATGTTGTGATGCTGATTCTGTTAATGTCTTGAGGGTATACACACACGCTGCAATTCGGGGAGATAAGTCACCTGGCGACAAATATCCTCTTCTTCAGGGCGACTAATCTCCCAAAACTGCCTCCCCTGCTTTCCCGCTGGATAGAATGAAAATTGCCGGTGGGATGGCATTCAGAGCGATTCACTTTACAAAGCTGCCCAAGATTGCCTCACGAGGAAACTTCAGGCGACTTCGGAAAACAGGTATTTGAGTGCCATCCCGCTGGCAGTTTGGGGAGATTAGTCGCCCCGAAGAAGAGGATATTTGTCGCCAGGCGACTAATCTCCCCATATTGCAGAGTGTGTTTGCCTTTAAGAATGGCTTGGATGATTTCTTGGATAGACATAATATCAAAGGCTATTGTGATACTAAGCTTTATATTTAGTATAGGTATGGTTATATATATATATATATATATATAATTTATGTGAAAGTAGAGAGGGGTGTATGTACGGATGCTGTGTTTTCATTTGGACGGGCTGAACTTGATGGACTTTGTTTTTTTTTTCAACCTGATTTAACTATGTAACTATAACTATGTAACTATGTAACTTGCATATGTACCACAAATGACCCCAAATTGTTCTTTCAGATATTGGACCCTAACATGGACCTCCGGACTGTAAAGCACTTCATATGGAAGAGCGGTGGTGACCTTACACTCCATTATCGACAGAAATCCACGTGAAAGTAACAAACACCTGGTCGTTCCTTTAAGCGGACTGTACTCCTGGTATAATCATTAGTTCTGTATAGAAGCCTAGTGAACTACATGCAGCCAGTACAGACCCACTCTTGTACGTATAGCAAATAAATTAACAAGGTCCCAATGTCTTCAATAGTCTGGGTATTTATACAGAAAGGCAAAGTCCTTTGTTTTTTGTTTTGTTTTTTTGTCTTGAGTTATGTACAGTAGTCATTGATAATCCTATAGAGTCCAGTGTTGCTGAAATACCTACATCTCACCTCTTGTGGCACATTTGCCAGAGCCTGGACTTTTGGGGCTTAAAGGATATGTAAACCTTAAAAATAAGTGGATGCAATATTGATGAGGGGGCTATTCTAAGCACTTTTGTCATGTACATTCATTATTATTTATTTTTAATTCCAAGATATTAAAGGATACGTGTACTGTTAATATGAATGAATTTTGACTATGAAGATTTTCATTCATCCAGGTCATGGTATATCTAGTATAGGTCAATCTAAAAACAACTGGACTTACTGAGTAATTAATGAAGACGTTTCACTACTCATCCGAGCAGCTTCTTCAGTTCTTCGTTGAACTGAAGAAGCTGCTCGGATGAGTAGTGAAACGTCTTCATTGATTACTCAGCAAGTCCAGTTGTTTTTAGATTGACCTGTACTAGGTATGAATGAATTTTGTTACAACACCGCCACCTGCTGGTCATTTTCCCAAGAGTCTGACCAGCAAGTAGTCAAGGAAGAAGTTGTCAGGAGAAAGAAAGAGGCTGCTCTGATGTTCTTCTGCTTAGGAAAGATTTGAGAAAGGTTTCTATTTTTTTTCCTAAGCAGAAGAACATCAGAGCAGCCTTTTTCTTTCTCCTGACAACTTCTTCCTTGACTACTTGGTGGTCAGACTGGTGGGAAAATGACCAGCAGGTGGCGCTGTTGTAACAGAATTCATTCATATTAACAGTACATGTATCCTTTAATAACTTGGAAATAAAAATAAATAAATAATGAATGTACATTGCAAAAGTGCTTAGAATAGCTCCCTCGTCAATTTTACTTTCACTTATTTCAAAGTTTTACTTATCCTTTAGGTAATAACCTGGGATACGTTTGAAACCCATAGCAACCGAGCAGCTCGTTTTTTCACTGGTCTACAGAAGTTAAAATTACGATGATACTAATGATCGGTTGCCATAGGACAGACCATCCCTATGTTACTACTTAACCCTTTTCTTGTAAAATTACATTCCATTCTGTTTGCACACACGCTGATTTCTATTATCTCTACATGGGGTGCAAGTCATGCGCACACCCCAATATTTGTAGATTACCCCTTTGTTTCTTTTTTTATTGTAAAATTGAGCTAAAGGTGATAATTTTTTGACATGCAAAAACTGAATGTTGTCATGGAACAAAAAGGCTTTAAGTAAAAATAAGAAGGAAAGACAAAAATAAAATGTTCCGAGCTGGGTGCGTTGCCTGATGCCGTGCATCATATTAAATGCGCTTGAATTTGCCCCCGAAGCGGCTTCTATTGAAAGGTAAAAACGATTCTAAATCAGAGTGATTTGTGTTGAAACAATCTAAACTAAAATTGCCACTTTATTTTGTAACAAAAACAATGTCTTTATGCAAATAATTTCTGGCTATAAGAAATAGTCACCAAATAAATTTCCTAAAGGTTATATCAACATCTTGCCATTCCTTGTTTCTTGTCTTGTAAATAATATGGTGGTGGTTGAACCCCAAGATAGAGTCCTGCAGTGCGGGTTACCCGCAAAATCCTGCAGGTAGAAAAAAACGGAAATTTCCGCCACTTTCGGCGCATGCGCAGTGGTTCAGGACTGGAAATTTGCTCCAACTGCGCATGCGCCGAACTTCTGAAAAAGACAGAAGAAAGAAGATGGCGCCGCAAACACAGAGGCCAGAATCTGCACAGAGGGGTAAGTAAAAAATTGGGGCATTTTCCCGGGGGAGAGGGGGCTACCCAGGGTAAGGGGGGGGGGTTTATTACGGGTTGAATTCTCCTTTAATATACAAGAATATGACCTGCCACTCTGAGCAGCCCTGAGCTGGGACACGTTGTTCCATTCCACCACCCTGTTATATGATTATTCTGAATTTATTTTTCTATGTCAAGATTGGAAGCACATTTCTTTTTCTGTCCCTGGTCCTTCCTGTGATTTAATGTAGTTGGATTTCTTCACTTAGAGATTTGTATATATATTCCCCTGATTTCTTTACTTAGAAGCTTCCCTATTCCTTGCTCCCCATAAGTCAAATGATCAATCCATTAAAAACTGATCACATGATTATAACACATCTACCAAGACTTGTATTAAAGGAGAAGGAAAGGCTAAAACTAAGTAAGCCTTAACAGAAAGGTCCATCTAAATATACCAGTAAACCCCCAAAGTAATGTTGCTCTGAGTCCCCTGTCAAAAGAAACACTGCATTTCTTTCCTTCTATTGTGTACTCATGGGCTTCTGTATCAGACTTCCTGCCTTCAGCTTAAACCTCATTGCCCTGGGCAAGAGCATGCTCAGTTTGCTCCTCTTCCTCCCCCCCTCCAGGGAGAGACTCAGGCAGGAAGTGATGTCACACCATGTTAATACTGCAGCTCCTATCCTAAACAAACAGAGAGTTTCTAGAGCTTTTTACTCAGGTATGGTAAAACATTCTACAGAATAAATATAGCATTCTAGCTTGCACTATTGCAGCTAATCTATTGGCAATAAAATGCCTCCTTAGCTTTCCTTCTCCTTTAAACCACCTTTACATTTAGAACAATTGGCTTTAAGTCATTTTTTAAAATATTCTATGGGGCAACAATGTTTGTTAAAACTTTTTTTTTTATTTATAGGAGGGGGCCCTGGCTACCAAATATTGCTGTACGGGACCCCGTGATTTCTGATGGTGGCCCTGAATGCAGTAGTAATTCAACTTTGGCTCCCGCACACCCTCTGCTAATTAGTAGAATGGTACCTGGTGCACAAAGGTAGAGGATCGGCCGCCTCACAAAGAGTCTTGGCAAAAAGAATCCAAAGGAACACCGGATCAATGCAAGCAAGCTGCCTTGCGTGTTTATTAACATTCTGGGGTCACGCTTGAGAAAGGGGCGTGGCCCCGAAACATTGCATTTCGCAATAAACACGCAAGGCAGCTTGCTTGCATTGATCCTGTGTGCCTTTGGATTCTTTTTGCGAAGGCCCTGAATGCAGGACATGGTGCCAAGTGCAAAAAAGAACTACTGACTTCGGGTGCATCCCCCTGGCCAAAGGTTTGCCGCCAAAGGCACAACTTTTTGCACTCCCAAAATGAATTGCACCTACCTTCTGTAAGCATTGTGTACAGGGCTGCCTTTTTATATAAATGCATTGCAAAATTTGTGGCACAGACTGCACAAACTATTTCCCAGAGGCAGCTGCTGAATGTGTTGCATTTAGACATGTGCGAGAGGCACAATATTGAATTCTTTTACTGAATGAATCCTCTCTAGACACTTACTGCGTACTAACTAGCACACTACAAATCATAGAATTATACTGCTCTATATTGTCATTTTTATACTGCATACTTGCTGTATGGAGAGGGTTTTACACACACGTAAAATTGGAAACCATGTGGTTTATTCTCAGCAAGGAATCTGACATTCAGTACAGATCTCGGGATCAAGAGAAAATCTCTGTTTTCCTTTCCTTCCGCTGCGCAAACGGTTTGACTCTGCTGCAATTTGCCTTTCCGAAGTGGTTTTTCATTGCAGATAACTTCACCGTCCTGAGTAAATTAATTGACCTGCTCAAAAGAAGTGGTAATCTATCAAAAGCTCCCTCGTTCTTTGAAAAGGCTTTAGGTAATTCTTCCCAGACTACTCTGGAGCCTGGATTCAATTACTGCAAAGGGCTTTACTGCTGGTAAGTTGAGTTCACTAGTCAGATGCTATCAGTTGGCTTAAAGGGATCCTGTCATCGGAAAACTTGTTTTTTTCAAAACGCATCAGTTAATAGTGCTGCACCAGCAGAATTCTGCACTGAAATCCTTTTCTCAAAAGAGCAAACAGATTTTTTTATATTCAATTTTGAAATCTGACATGGGGCTAGACATATTGTCAATTTCCCAGCTGCCCCATGTCATGTGACTTTTGCCTGCACTTTAGGAGAGAAATGCTTTCTGGCAGGCTGCTGTTTTTCCTTCTCAATGTAACTGAATGTGTCTCAGTGGGACATGGGTTTTTACTATTGAGTGTTGTTCTTAGATCTACCAGGCAGCTGTTATCTTGTGTTAGGGAGCTGTTATCTGGTTACCTTCCCATTGTTCTTTTGTTTGGCTGCTGGGGGGGAAAAGGGAGGGGGTGATATCACTCCAACTTGCAGTACAGCAGTAAAGAGTGACTGAAGTTTATCAGAGCACAAGTCACATGACCAGGGGCAGCTGGGAAATTGACAATATGTCTAGCCCCATGTCAGATTTCAAAATTAAATATAAAAAAAATCTGTTTCCTCTTTTGAGAAATGGATTTCAGTGCAGAATTCTGCTGGAGCAGCACTATTAACTGATTCATTTTGAAATTTTTTTCTCCCCATGACCGTATCCCTTTAACTTAACCTTGTTTTTTAGTTGCAACCCCTGATATCTAAATGTACAATCTGTTGTTCTCTGGGTGTAGTTAAACTGCAACTACCATCCATGCAATCTAACCGATTGCTTGTTAAGATACATTTGCAGCCCTCCAGCTGTTGCTGGGTCACCTAACTCTCTGGTGTTCCGCTGCAGATCCCAGCATCCGGATGTGGAGAGATATAGTTAAACAAAAGCTGAAGTGCTACAGACTATGATCCTATGGTTAGACATTCCTGCATTAAAGGGCAAGTAAACCTTTAAAATAAGTGAATGTAAAATTGATGAGGGTGCTATTCTAAGCACTTTTGCAATGTACATTCATTATTTATTTTTATTCCAAAATATTAAAGGATACATGTACTGTTAAAGATCTGCTGATTTCCCGATATGCCCACCAACGGCAGGGTGATATCGGTTTAATCGCAGCGTTCTGCCCTAGGGCCAAACGATTGGATTATACAAAGACAACGGGCACCAACGGATCATAGATATAGAGATCCATAGGCATTGGCATTTCCCATTCAAGTGAATTGGAGGTGGCAGTGGCAGATTAGGCCAGTTTTCCACTAGCAGATATATGGCAAGGGAAAATGCACCCCATGTGCCTTCATTTTATTAATGTAATTGTGGATTTTGGATTGTAATGGAGGCGAAAAGTAAGACAAATAATACAGTTGCCCTTGCAGTCAAAAAGCTGTTGGATGTTCAAGGATGTCCATCTTGTGGCCTTCAGTTGGTCTGAGCTTGGGTGTAAACCACTGTGCTATTGGCAAATCCAATGCCTTATACAGGGGTGCCCTATCCACCTGTCCACAATAAAACATGAATCCATCAATGCACTATATAAACACAATAGCCGTTTATGCAATTAGAACACTTGTCTATCCAGACAGAAATGACATGTTGTAGCTCATCTCTTTGTGTCCCTTCCCTTTGCAGAAGGATAATGGTTCTGCCATTCTGGTTGTAGCCCAGACCTTCATGATTCTGAGACAAACATCCGAGCCAGGAACCAGATGTCTAAGATGGCCTGGTCCATAGCCGACGCAGAAGACCTGGAAAAGAGCTGGCTGCTTCTTGCAGACATTTACATCAAGTCCGGGAAATATGATATCGCAACAGAGCTACTGAAGCGTTGCTTACTGTACAACAAGGTGGGGGGGGAAGGTAAATACTGTAATGAAGAGCCAAATGTATTGAATGTAATGTCACATAAAGATCTACTGGCTCGTCTAGTGTTCTCATTTGTTATTGCCCTTTTCTAGTATTAAAGGGGAACTACCTCAAAAATGAAAATTTAATATAGCTGAAATAAATACAATTCATTCAATATTCTGCATCATTTTTGAAATAATCAGGTTTTTCTTCACTATTCCTCTGTCAGCATCTGTTTCTCTTCATTGTATCTTAATGCAGCAGTTGGGTGTCAGATATTCATTGATAGTTAGATCCAATATATCTTATAGGGGGGGGCTCCTTTCCTAGCAGATGAATTAGAGCTCACTCAAATAACTGATTCCAGTACAAACAAAATCTAACAAAATAACTGCTTTTTGCACAAATACAGCATGTAGAGAGACACATGATGTCTGGTGATTATAATAGAGTGAGCTCTAATACATCTTCTAAACTGTCCAATTCGACTAGTGAATTATCCAAACTCGATTCGAATCTTTTAAAAAAATTCAAATTAGATTTCCAAGATTTATCAAACTCTGGCCCTTTAAGAATTCTAATTCAGCTATTTGCCGTCTAAGACTATTCGCCATAAGTCAATGGGAGAGGTCCATGTGACCATTTAGAAATTGTTAGCAGCCTTCCTGAGATCCGAATTTGATTGGGTTGCTAAAATTCATCCGAGTTTTGGATATTCCATTTTTTTAATAAATAATCTCCAATCGAATTTCGAGTAAAATCAAATTCATTAGAGTAAAAAAAAAAAATGTGAATTCGCAATTCGACCCTTGGTAAATGTGCCTTCCTAACTACGCAGAAAGGGGGAGGTGTTATAAAATTCGAAATTAATATTTTCATTCAAAATATCCTAATCACCCATCTCATGTGGGGCAACAATTTGACCAACTTGCCTTGGGCGTCAGAACAGCTTGTTCAGTTTTATACATCAGCACTAATATCACTTTGTAATCATTTCAGTCTTGCTATAAATAAAGCCTATGAATTCCTGGGATTCATTATGGAAAAGGAGCAATGGTACAAGGACGCTGCTGCTAATTACAGACTTGCATGGGATTACAGCAACCAATCCAACCCAGCCGTGGTGAGTAGCTGCTCCCTCTGTGTGTGTGTGTGTGTAGACAAGGTCACCATTAGAAATCATGGGGCCCCGTGCAACAAACTTTTCGGGGGCCCCGGCCCCCAAGCCCCACACCAGATCCCGCCCACACCACAGTTAAAAGACCACACCGACATCAGCGCTAAAAAAGGTAACCCCCCCCACGCATACACACACAAATTATAAAAAGCTATTGATGGTCAGGGCCCCCTTATAAGTTAAAAAAAAACCTGTGGTTTTTAAAAAAGCATTGGTGCCAGTGCCCCCTTAAAATGAAAAAAAAAAATTGGGGCCCCAAAGAATTTTTAAGGGTGCCAGGGCCCCCCTTACAAAAAAATTTGGGCCCCAGAGAATATTTTTAAAAAACCTGTGGTTCCAGGGCCCCCCATAAAAGTTTTTTTTTTAAAAAGCATTGGTGCCAGTGCCCCCTTAAAATTAAAAAAAAATTCCAGGGCCCCAAAGATTTTTTTTAAGAAAGAATTGGTGCCAGGGTCCCCCTTACAAGTTAAAACGAATTGGGGGCCCCAGAGAATATTTTTTTAAAAACATTGGTGGCAGGGGCTTATAGAATATTAAAATAATACTTTGGTGGGCAGGGAATTAAAAAAAAAAACACACTGGTGTTTAGTAGGATTGAACTCATGGCTTCGGGTCTTTTCACCGCTTCAGGACTTCAATTTCGGCTGTTTGGGACTTCGGAAGGGCGGCGCGGCTTTGGCGCTGTCAAGGGGGGGTTTGCAGGTTCTGAAAGATCGTCCGACCTATCCCAAGATTAAGAAAGAGATATTGGCCAAGCACAGACTTCTCTAAAGCCATAGCCTGGGCAGGAGCCTGGTATTTTCTATAAAGCAGATGTTTCTCTTCCTGGAAAACTTCTCTAACTGAGTTATATATGTATGTAATATATAAAGCTATTTTTTATCGTTTCTACGGCTAGACTCCTCGCCCATAAAATCTGGGTTAGTTCCAACAAACAAAACCAGCAAATTTAATGCTGATAATGAACTATTTAATTGATTATTTTTATATGCAGAGAAAAGCTATATGTCTTATATCAGGAGGGCCCGTACTTTACTAACGCAGGGTCTACTTTTAGCGATGATGTCCCATTATTTATGATCTACATCCATAATGTCACTGTTAGCATTCTGTTCCATGGAAAATATCACTTAAATATTATATTGATTTATGAGAGAATTTATATTACTATATTAAAAAATGTAAATGCAAAACAAAGAATCTCCCATACAGTATACTTTTATTTAAGAATATTTACTGTTTTTATAAGAAACCTGACTGTATGAAGTAGTGAGGTGTCGGCCGGCCTGATACCCGTGGGTCGGGTGGGTTCGTGCTGACCTCGCACCCCCCTTTCCACGACCTTCCAAATGCCGACTTCCGGGTTGAATTTTCCCTGTGGCCAACTTTTAAAGCAAAAATCATTTGTTTAATTAGGCTTGTGGTGCAGTAAGTTCATGTTTATGTTTAGTATACAAAATACAGCATTTCTAGCCTTATTCTATTTTACACTTTAGTTCCCCTTTAAAACCAGATCCAGTAGTCTGTCAGCTGTTTGTGAGCTTTTTTTCTGTGTCTCCAGCTACCACTACACACAAGAATTAATTGCCTGGAAATAGTGTGTCTTTAATGCACAAACCTATCATAAATGTGCTAAAGAAATAGAACGTATATCCCTTATGTCTTTACCATCCAGGTTTCTCTCCAGACTATAGTAACCATTTGTGTGCTGGTGGGACGCTGATCAGCAGACACTGGCTTATGACAGACATAATAGATACAAACATATGAGCGTGAAGACGTGTATGGAGCCAACTGATCTCCTAATTAATCGCACAAGATGCTAAAGAACATGCTTAGTGTCCCAGTGTTGGCAGTAGCGTTCGTTGAGGGGGGCGGGCCCTGGTGCGTGACGCGCAGCCAGGCCCCGCCCCCCTCCGTACGCCCGCATTTGGCCGAGTTTCCAATGGCGAACGTACTGCCGGGGGGCCCTGGGGGGGTGCGGGCCCTGGCCCTCTCGCACCCCCTGCTCCCCCGGTAGTTCCGCCACTGAGTGTTGCTTGTAGATCATGTGTTACACAAGGACTTCTTGAGAAGAGTATAAACTGCATCTACAATATGTTCTGGGCAATGTCCGACTGGTCCACAAGGAAAACTCCCGGTGGGTCCAGGTGTCAGTGGCCCCTCATGTTGGCCTATTTCATGGCCATTCCCTATTTCTATGAGATTTAGGTCTGTTTATACCTTTTACTTTTATATTAATTCTATTATGCATTAAGGTGAATCCTCTGTTCTTGGAACCACTATTTTAGGGAGAATCCGGGGGGCCATTAAACTGCAAGAGAGGTGCATTGTGGGAAGGGTGCTGATGTCAAGCTGTTTAGCTCCATTCCTAATGCTGTAATGACCAGTTGTGGGCAGCAGAGGGTGCTGATGTGAAGCAGTTTAAAGGGATACTGTCAGAATTCTGCACTGAAATCCATTTCTCGAAAGAGCAAGCAGTTTTTTTTTTTATATTCAATTTTGAAATCTGACGTGGGGCTAGACATATTGTCTAATTCCCAGCTGCCCCAAGTCATGTGACTTGTGCTCTGATAAACTTCAATCACTCTTTACAGCTCTACTGCAAATTGGAGTGATATCACCCCCTCCCTTTCCCCCCCCAGCAGCCAAACAAAAGAACAATGGGAAGGTAACCAGATAGCAGCTCCCTAACACAAGATAACAGCTGCCTGGTAGATCTAAGAACAACACTCAATAGTAAAAACCCATGTCTCACTGAGACACATTCAGTTACATTGAGAAGGAAAAACAGCAGCCTGCCAGAAAGCATTTCTCTCCTAAAGTGCAGGCACAAGTCAAATGACTGGGGGCAGCAGGGAAATTGACAAAATGTCTAGCCCCATGTCAGATTTCAAAATTGAATATAAAAAAATCTGTTTGCTCTTTTGAGAAATGGATTTCAGTGCAGAATTCTGCTGGAGTAGCACTATTAACTGATGTGTTTTGAAAAAAACATGTTTTCCGATGACAGGATCCCTTTAACTCCATTCCTAATGATGTAATGACCAGTTGTGGACAGCAGAGGGTGCTGATGTGAAGCAGTTGGGCTCCTGACCTGCAGTTACTCCCAACTGATCAGCTCTCACCATAGTGAACCTCCCTACCCACTTTTTACTCAAATCAGCTTTGGGTTTCCAGGAAGATCCCTGTGTTGCTGTTTATAAATGTAGTGAGAAGGCCAGGGCTTAGCGCTGAGACACATCTGCTCCTACTTACTGCCTCTCCCTTTACAAAACATCATGTTTTTATAGAATTATGTCAGTTCTTAAAGCAGAAGGCTGGGTGTGCCGGACAAAAAAAAAAAAGAGGAAAAACTTGGAAATGTTCCAAATTTGTTTTTTTTTTTTTTTTTTGCCAGGGTAACAAGATCAGCAAAAAGAATGTGTTTCTATAGCGACTGACATCTGAGACAAAATACTATTTGCCTTTATTCCCCAGCGAGTTTAACTGAAATCTGGGGTGGGGGGGTATTGGGTTTCAAGTGGATTATCCTGGGTTTGGGGTTTCTTAGGAGAGGAACTGTCGTTATATACACAGATTATTATTATTATTGTTATTATGGGGGGCTTCTATGGATATACAATACTCAAATCACGTGGGAAGATTTTCTCCTTAAATATTGGCCCTAAATATCAACATTTTTGGCTTCTCAGTGCAGGGGGTTTATATACATTACACCTGCACTGCTGTCAGGCAATTAATCCCTGCGCCAGATGCACCACCAATTCATCACGTGCTTCGTCTCTGTATCTGCAGCTTTAGGGCTGGACGCAGGCACCAAAGGGCCCTTGTAATGTATTCAATAATGTACATATAATAATATACATATAATATATCTGTTTGGGAGTCTGGTGCTGGTTTAAAGGCTTTGGTCCAGCCAGGGGTAACACAGAGTGTTGGGGAGATGCAGAGGATTGGGGTAACACAGAGTGTTGGGGTGATGCAGAGGATTGGGGTAACACAGAGTGTTGGGGTGATGCAGAGGATTGGGGTAACAGAGTGTTGGAGAGATGCAGAGGATTGGGTTTACACAGAGTGTTGGGGTGATGCAGAGAATTGGGGTAACAGAGTGTTGGGGAGATGCAGAGGATTGGGGTAACACAGAGTGTTGGGGTGATGCAGAGTGTTGGGGTGATGCAGAGGATTGGGGTAACACAGTGTTGGAGTGATCAGATGATTGGGGTAACACAGAGTGTTGGGGTGATCAGAGAATTGGGGTAACAGAGTGTTGGGGTGATGCAGAGGATTGGAGTAACAGAGTGTTGGAGTGATCAGAAGATTGGGGTAACACAGAGTGTTGGGGAGATGCAGAGGATTGGGATAACAGAGTGTTGGGGTGATGCAGAGTGTTGGGGAGATGCAGAGGATTGGGGTAACACAGTGTTGGAGTGATCGGATGATTGGGGTAACACAGAGTGTTGGGGTGATCAGATGATTGGGGTAACAGAGTGTTGGGGTGATCAGATGATTGGGGTAACACAGAGTGTTGGGGTGATGCAGAGGATTGGGGTAACAGAGTGTTGGGGTGATGCAGAGGATTGGGGTAACAGAGTGTTGGGGTGATCAGAGAATTGGGGTAACACAGAGTGTTGGGGTGATGCAGAGGATTGGAGTAACAGAGTGTTGGAGTGATCAGAAGATTGGGGTAACACAGAGTGTTGGGGAGATGCAGAGGATTGGGATAACAGAGTGTTGGGGTGATGCAGAGTGTTGGGGAGATGCAGAGGATTGGGGTAACACAGTGTTGGAGTGATCGGATGATTGGGGTAACACAGAGTGTTGGGGTGATCAGATGATTGGGGTAACACAGAGTGTTGGAGTGATCAGATGATTGGGGTAACACAGAGTGTTGGGGTGATGCAGAGGATTGGGGTAACAGAGTGTTGGGGTGATCAGAGAATTGGGGTAACACAGAGTGTTGGGGTGATGCAGAGGATTGGGGTAACACGGTCCCTTTAATGAGCCTAGTGTTCAGTTTGCACTCCAGCAACTACTATACAGAGAGTTTCCTTCCCCTAAATAACTTACACCTGTCTGTAATCTATGGACCCCCTCTAAGTTTTACCTGCAATTTACTTGCTGCTTTCAAAGTAAAACTCCCAAACTTGGCTGCCCTTTTATTAGACACCAGTGGGATCACCTGACTATAGCTGGGAAGGGTGGGAGCTACAACATGGAGCTGGTCACTGCTCCTGTATAACAAACAAGGGAAAGTTGTGCTTATATATATAGTTCATGGCATAGGACAGGACCTCCCTAGCTAAGAAATACAGATGGAAGAAATAAAGGTATAAATAGGGTGAATTTCCTTTTAGTTCCAAACGCAAATCTATAAGGCTGAGCAGCCTAAAAATCCCCCTAATAATTCTGGATGTAATTGGATGAACCAGCACTGACAGCAACATTCAGTGATTTATTAGCTGCTCAAGCAGTTAAATTGGGCAGAGAAGGAGGTGATGATGGAAGTGATGGGGCCAAGGATTCCTTTCTTTATTCTTAATTTCTTCCTTCTGCCACAAAAATTAAAGATGGAAAAAAACTATTGTTTGGGGCCAGAATATATGATTGTTATCATATGCAAAAAGATTGGTGAAAAATACAGTATAAGGGGATAAAGAGGAATGTGTAGGGCATATATAGGAAAGAAAAAGCGAGAAATCAAAATACAAATGGTTTAATCCAATAAAAAGACCATCTCAGTCCCCGAAATGAAAACCAATAATACGTCAGAGTGGGAGCATGTTGCTCTATTGCTTTCCTTTACTGTTATTATTTCCCATAGATTACAAAGTTACAGTGCCCTCTAGTGGTCAGAAATAAATGAAGTTGAACAATGGAAATCTATAGAGAATAAATTGACCAATAGGAGCACTGGCACTTTGTATATTTGAAAGTTGCATGTTCCATATTCCTATGATTGTGATAAAAAAAAAAAAAAAAACTCCAGCCACTAGATGGTGCCATTGGTTATAAAAAGTGCAATTATAGGAGGTGGTTCAAAAGGGGGGATGGGGGAGAGAAAGGGAAATGTGCCACCGTCATGGTAATGATTTGTCCCACAGCCCATGAGGTTGGCAGGAAAGAGATGGGCACAAGTGGATACATCCGGCACATATAGTGCATGGACATCATTATAAAGTAATACCGACCAATGGAATTATTGGATTCCTGATATTAAATAACCGCTAGGTGGTGGCACTCCCATCAGGTATTGCTCTTCTGCCTGCAGGTTGTCTTCTTTCTGTTCTTCAGAGTGTCACTTGATGCATTGTCTTTAAAGGATAAGGAAACCTTTAAAATAAGTGAATGTAAAATTGATGAGGGGGCTATTCTAAGCACTTTTGCAATGTACATTCATTATTTATTTATTTTTAATTCCAAGATATTAAGGGATACATGTACTGTTAATATGAATGAATTTTGTTACAACAGCGCCACCTGCTGGTCATTTTCCCACCAGTCTGACCACCAAGTAGTCAAGGAAGAAGTTATCAGGAGAAAGAAAGAGGCTGCTCTGATGTTCTTCTGCTTAGGAAAGATTTGAGAAAGGTTTCTAATTGTTTTCCTTTACTCACCTCCTATGAAGTGCTGTGTACTATACTGTAGCTATACAGGATAATAATATTTCTTCAAATGATCTCATCTGATTGGCAGAGGCTAAGTTCAATTTTGATTGATAGCTGCTTGTAATTCCATTATCAACAACTAGGGGCATATTTATCAAGGGTCGAATTTCGAATTGAAAAAACTTCGAAATCCGAATTCAAAAAGACCAACCGAAATTAAGTCGAAATTTTTTTTTTGGTCGAATAGGTCAGTTTTCGTCCGAATAGGTCAAATCGTACAAAATTGAATGAATATCGCATTCGATCGAATTCGATTCGAAGTTTTTCCCCAAAAAAACTTTGATTTTTCAAAGTCCACCAATTGAAACCAAATAGGTTCTAGGAGATCCCCGATAGGCTAAAACAGCAATTTGGCAGGTTTTACATGGTGAATGGTCGAATTTTCAAAGAGACAGTACACGATAAATTTCGATATTGAATTTTTTTAAAGTTTTTTCAAATTTGAATCGAATTTGGACTATTCCCTAGTCGAAATACACAAAAAATAGCTCAAATTTGATGGGGGCCCCTGTTCTTGAATAAATATATTTTTATAATTTTGGGGAAGAAAAGGAACATTAATTGGCAGGGAACCGATTCCTATGGGTGTAGTGGCCGGAGGCAGCAAGTCACATGCACTGGTATAACAGTAACATGTTTATATTATTTAGAGAACTGCTGTCAGAGAAAATCCCTGAAGCACATGATCGGTTCCCTGTTACTGTAAATGCAATCGTTATCTACCACGGATATTTACTTAGTCCGCTTGTGTTTACGAGTCAGAACCAGCAGTGCAAGGAATGGTACTCTCAATAGCAATTACTGTTGGCAAAATATATTATCCCCAACCAAAGGTGTAGCTAATAGAGCCCGTACTCCAGTTGGTGGTATCAGTAAAAAAAAATTATATACCCCCCTCCTGCTCTAGCATTTAAAGCGGAAGTAACGTCTAAAATAGAATAAGGCTAGAAATGCTGTATTTTGTATATTAAACATAAACTCACTGCACCACAAGCCTAATCAAACACATGATTTTTGCTTTCAAAGTTGGCTACAGGGGGTCACCATCTTGTAACTTTGTTATACATCTTTGCAAGACTAAGACTGTGCACATGCTCAGTGTGGTCTGGGCTGATACAGCAAGACTGATTAATAATCAGAATATACAGACTGCACTGGGTCCTGTGTTGTCATGTAATCTAATGTGGATTTTATAGTTTTTCTATTGTTTAATAGAAACCTTCTCCAACTCTGCAGAACCAGTGGCTGCAGCAAAATAATCCTCCAAATAGAATCCCAGTCTATCTGTTTAAATCTGGCTCCATGATCTTTGTCCCTGCAGCTGGAGTTGGAAACAGTAAAGGGGATGTAAAGGCAAAAATAAAATCTAATAGAAATCTCAACACAGTCGCTGACTGCTCTACAGGGAAACAAACAAAGCTGCTTGAGTTCTGCATGGCTGGGAAGTAAGGCGGGGGCTCCCCCTGCTGTTCATAAGTATGATTGTTTCCCTGCAGAGCAGTTAGGGACCGTCTGACAATTCCTATCCACAGCAGTAAATGAAGGGAGAATTTCACTGCATACAGTCAGGTTTCTTATAAAAACGGCACACATTTTTTAATTAAAGAATATTGGAGATAGGTATCTTTTTCATTAAAGAAAGTATTTTGTTTTGTTTTTACATGCCATTTAAGTGCAGAAGACCCGGGCAAATCTATCCAGATGCCTATGTTTTATTCAGGTAGAGGAGGGCTGTCGTCTCCTTACAGAGGTAGAGAGGTAATTCAATAAGTCTCCATTAATCTGATGCAGAAGGCAAGGTCAGTGCACTGACATCACAGCGCAGAGCGGAGAGATTGTGGGACTCATTGTGGCTCCGGCTGGATTTAATTACACGGGTCGGGTGCATTATTAACAACATATTTGCTACACGGATACACAGTGTTGTTTTGCAGCAGCAGCAGCAGCAGGGTCCATATATCCATTAAGTATAGGAATATCTATAGGAATAGCTTTGCATTATACTATATATAATAGCATGATTATTCTGCACTGAGGCCATGCGACTGCATGTAACACTAGGGAAGCCCCCATTAAAACCAGAAGCAGCCAGTGTCGGACTGGCCCGGCGGGATACCGGGTGGGCCACGACCCTTAATGGGCCCCCGCCAGGCCAGTCCCCTGTCCCGATCGTATCTCATATTTTTCTATGTGCCGCGCAGCGCCATCTGCGCATGCACGCTGAGCAGCGCCTTCGCACATGCATGCTCAGCGGGGGTCGGAGGGGCTCTGGACAGTAGTCCCGGTGGGCCCCGGGCCCCCCAGTCCGACCCTGGAAGCAGCAATTCATTTGTTCACATTCTGTAGACTGCAATGATTTCTGTGCATCCATTCAGGATGTGAGTTTAATTATGAGGGTGCTATTAAAGGGGTTAGGGTGCACCTCTAAATACAGCTGAGGTTGGAATGCTATGAGTTGTGGTATCTTTGCACTCAGAGACTGAACACACCAGGGATTTCCCATATGTAGGACAGGGTGCAAAGCAAAAAATAGAAGGAACACTTTGCACCCTGCCTTATACCTAGTGCTTATACAGTGGTCCCTGCATTCTGCAGTAGTATTGATGAGGGACAGATTGGGGGCCACCCATGGGCCAAGTCCAAGCTCATCACTCAGAGGCACAAGTTAGATAACACCACTGGGCTGCACCTTTGCACTGAATCTAATGCATGGGGCAGAGAGTAACTGCAGAATCTACTGCCCAAGATGCAAGATTACTAAGGGATTACTAAAGGAACAAATATGCAACTCACAGAGCTACTGTTATGTCTAGGGCAAAGGCTTCTGCAAATAAGATTTACAATCCTGTGTGTATTTACATCCCCAGGGCTACATGAACTACTTTAAAGGGGTGCTTCACCCCCTTAACTTTTAGTATGTTATAGAATGGCTATATCTAAGCAAATTTCAATCGGTTTTTATTATCATTTTTGAATTATTTGCCCTTTTCTTCTGGCTCTTTCCAGCTTTCAAGTGGAGGTCACTGACCCCCATCTAAAAAACAAATGCTCTGTAAGGGCTCTTACACACGACGTTTTTTGCTGCACTCCACTTTCTTCCGTTCAGCCGCAGGGGAGCGCTGGAGTAAACACACGCAAGTATTGTCAAGGAGGCTGTACTCACACAGACGCATGTAAGCGCCAAATGCAGGTGGGACGCAGCATGTTCCATTCCACCTGTGTTCAATTCTTACATGCGTATGCGTGAGTACAGCCTCCTTGAGAATAATTCAGTGGGTTTACTCCTGCGCTCTCCTGCGGCTGAACGGAAGAAAGTGGAGCGCAGCAAAAAACGCCCTGTGTATAAGAGCCCCAAGACTACAAATGTATTGTTATTGCTACTTTGTAGTAATATTCATTCATTATTTATTTTTAATTCCGAAATATTAAAGGATACATGTACTGTTAATATGAATGAATTTAGTTACAACAGCGCCACCTGCTGGTCATTTTTCCACCAGTCTGACCACCAAGTAGTCAAGGAAGAAGTTGTCAGGAGAAAGAAAAAAGCTGCTCTGATGTTCTTCTGCTTAGGAAAGATTTGAGAAACTTTTCTCATTTCTATTCTTTAAGAGTGAGAGTTGAGGACCGGCCCTTTGCTCATTGTAGGGTTTATCTTAAACAGCATTTAATATGAAAGCACTATGCTCATATGGAAGCAGGGTTTGTAGGTTGGCGGTTTTTCAGCCAAATTGGGCTACTAATTTAAAGTCTAGGCAGGTTTTGAAAGTACAAACAAGTCACGGTATGGACTTGGGCTACTTTTGGGGCGTTGGTTTGTACTTTGGAAACCAGCCAAAGTTTTTTCTTGCCCTAATTTGCCAAATGCCAAGTTTAATATAAGACTACAATACCCAGCATGCAATGGGACTGACTTGTGTTTTTGGGCTCTGTACCCCAGTCTCCCGTCCCTCTTAAGTCTTCAGGTGTCTTTTCTCGATTTCAGACAATTTTGGGGCAAAAACCTACTGGCCACCAAAATGTCTATAGGTTGACCAGTTTTACCAATATTTATTGAAATTGTGTATGTATTATGGCCTCATGGGACCCCCTATACCTCCTGGACCCCACTCTGTAGTTACACCCCTGGTGACGGGCGAATCTGTCTCATTTTGCTCCATAGAAAAATATGCGAAAATTTAAAAAAGGTGTATTTTCACATCTATTCATTATTTTTTAGACTTTTTTTCACTGCACATATTGTGCTATTTTTGGGCAACTTTTGAAGTGCCTCTTGGCTAGTTTTGCGCTGGTTTTGTAGCCGACTTTGGCTGTTTTTTACAATGAGACCTGGTAACCCTGCATGGAAGCACTATGCTCGTTACATAGTGACAGGCGAATTTGCCCGTTTTTGGTGCCGGCGAATTTTTGCCGCGAATTTTCACGGGCGTTTCGCGAATTTATTCGCCGGCGGCGAAACGCGAAAATTCGCCGCGAATTTGCGGCTGGCGAATAAATTCGCCCATCACTATGCTCGTACAATCACAGAAGTTCCGAACATTGGGCGACTCGCCTAAACCTACAGGTGTTTTTGATTACGCCTGTTCCCTGTGTGTCCCTCTTACACACTCAGTACAAAGACCAGCAGATACAAAGGGATTCTATGTTTCACAGCAGAGGAAATGCAAAAAGAGAAAAATGTTTTCCCTTTGAAGCCGGTGAGACTCTTGGGAGATGGCAGGAAGCACTTCAGTAATGTAAGAGCTCGTCTTCCTTAAAAACAGGGTGATAGCGGCACAACCAGCGGCTTCTAATTATAGAAAAGCTGATTTTCTTCCTCCTATTTACTGGGCACTTGAGCTCTGCCTCTGAATATTTTATGGGATCTTCCCATGTGACAAAAAGCTGCCATAAATCTCGGCTCCTTAGAGAAGAAGTTAATGGCTGAGCACCTTCCACGTGTCCTAGAGCAGGGGATGGGGACAGATAAAGCTGCTCTGAATTACGATTCCAAGCAGCCTTGGCTGGGAGTTGTAGTAGAATTTATATGGTGAGAATGGAATATATAAAAGTGAATAAATCATATACCGTTGATCTATGATCTTTGGCAGTGGAACATTAAGAGTGCCACTGTGGGGCCCCTATGGAGCAGTGGCCATAAAGGATAAGTAAACCTTAAAGGAGAAATAACCCTCCCCCCGCATAGTTCGTTACCCCTGAAATTCCCCGAAGAGTTTGCTCACATGTAAGTACAGCAGAGCTCATGGACGCCATCTTCTGGATCTCCGGTCTTCTTCTGGTCCTCTTCCCTCCCTTCGGCAATTTTACAACCTTTGGTGCATGTGCAGTTGCTACAAACCAGAAGACTGCTCCAACTTCGCATACTTATAGAAAAAGATTAGAGATCCTGAAGGTGGCGCCCATGAGCTCCGCTGCACTTACTTTCCACCGATAGGTGAGCAAACACTTAGGGGGAATTTCAGGGATAACTAACTATGCAGCGGGGAAGAAGGGAGGGAGGACTACTTAGGGTAGTAGGTAGGGGAGTTTCTAACTGGGGAGGTTTAGTTCTCCTTTAAAAATAAGTGAATGTAAAATTGATGAGGGAGATATTCTAAGCACTTTTGCAATGTACATTCATTATTTATTTATTTTTTAACTCCAAGATATTAAAGGATACATGTACTGTTAATATGAATGAATTTTGTTACAACAGCGCCGCCTGCTGGTCATTTTCCCCACTAGTCTGACCACCAAGTAGTCAATGATGTTGAAAGAAAGAGGCGGCTCTGATGTTCTTCTGCTTAGAAAAAAAAATGAATTTTACATTCACTTATTTTAAAGATTTATTCATCCTTTAACAATGTTTGGGGATACCCAAACATTATTACATAAGAATGCATTACTAAATAGGAGTTGTTGATAGCAGTGTCCCTTTAAAACTGTGTTTTAATGTAGAAAACAAGAGAGCCTCTCTGAACGAGAGCTCAGATTTGCATGATTTCATCTGACATAATGCTGATATTGTTAGTAAATCACTGCAATTACTGTGCTACCAAATAAAGCCCCAGAAACACGTGCCATGAAATGTCAGCGTCTCCCACGCGGGTCACCTTGCGCCACTCACAAGCTCTAATATTATAATATTCACAGGACTCAACTTCTCCAACATATTCTCTTTGTCTCAGTGCAAAATTGTGTGTAATGTTTCCCCAGATCTGGTAACAAACACACCAACCAATCTAGATTCAACGGTCTACTGTCTCAAAGCAAACATCTGATTGGATGCAATGGGGTATAAGATAAAGAGCATCACTTCTGTTCTTATTGCCCATCAGTCCCCAGCTTTTTTTATCCGTGAGCCACTTTCAATTGTAAAAAGTTAGGGAGCAACACAAGTATGAAAAATGTACCTGGGGTGTCAAACTAGGACTGTGATGGACTATTTGGTAGACTGGCCGTCTAAAGGAGACTCTGTTTGGCAGTACACCTGGTTTTTATAAAAAATGTGCCTCCAAGCCTGGAATTCAAAAATAGCACCTACTTTGAGGCCACTGGGAGCAACATCAAAGGGGTTGGTGAGTAACATGTTGGGTTGGGGATCATTGCATTAGAGGATGAATGGCTTTTAAAGGTGGTCATTATTGATGAGCGAATTTATTCACCAGCCATGGATTCGCAGCAAAATGTGAAAATGTGCAGAGAAAAAATGCCCATTGACTAATGCATTTGGACAAAAAAGTCACCCTAAGAAAAAACGTCACACGCATGAAATTGTTGTGCCCATTGACTTCAATGCGTAGTGAAGCAAAACGGGACAGATTTGCTCATCACTAGTGGCCATAAATGGGTTGACCAGTGTATGGGGCCTTCCCAACTGGTGTGTGTATCACATTTCTATTGGGCAGGTTAGAAAATCCCATCAGACAAGGACTGCATTGGTGTTTTATTGCCATCATCTCCCAATGGGGTCACAATCTTACAGTGTATATTCTGCATATGATTGAGACCCACTGGGGAAAGACATTCTTGGGATGTCCCACCTAAGGAGCCGACCCACCTTATACAAAACGTATTTTCCTAACAATACACAATACTTTCCCACCTGTAGAACACTAAACATGCAGGACTCATATGAAGGAAGACATAGGCTCCAACTTTGAATGTCAGACCTTGCAGTTGTAATTCAACATTCATATGTTGCCCATCCTTCTGTGAAAGTCCTTCAAAATCTCAGCTACTTTTCACTTTGCAGTTCCATTACATTACATATTGTTAATTGCGATCTCTTTTTTAGTAACCCCCCCCCCATATTGTGTTGTTTCAATATCCCTGGATAACCAGACATTGCTTGTGTATAGACACTCGGATGTTAACCAGAGAGGCAAAGGATGATGTTCTTGGCTGGTTCCTCACCTGGTGTCTATACACAGCTGGCCAGTCTGCTGAACAATCTTTCAAAGAACAATCTCCAAGAATAATACTTCTTATGACAGTTAATGTAGGATAATCACTCTGAGTAGGTGGCCCCCATTATTAAGTCAAGGACCAATTATCTCTTCTGGTTCTAGGAAAGGAGAAGAAGCATCAAGAGCTTCTCTGAGCAGTTGGCTTGTCAAAACCATTTAAAGGAAAAGGAAAGCTACAGAGGTATTTTATTGGCAATAGATTAGCCACAATAGTACAAGCTATAACACTATTTATTCTGTAGAATGCTTTACCATACCTGATAGCAGCTGCCATATTAGCTTGCTGTGACATCACTTCCTGCCCGAGTCTCTCCCTGCTCATTTATAGCTCTGGGCTCAGATTACAGCGGAGAAGGGGGAGAGAAGCAAACTGAGCATGCTCAAGCCCAAGCCCTGGACTTCCTGGAAAACAGGAAGTCTGATACAGAAGCCCATGAGTACACAATAGAAGGAAAGAAATGTGGTGTTTCTTTTGACAGAGCACTCAGAGCAGCATTACTTTGAGGGTTTACTGGTGTATTTATATAGACCTTTCTGATAAAGTTTACTTAATTTTAGCCTTTCCTTCTTCTTTAAGCATATAGGGAGCAGGTCATATCTACTAAGGAGCTACAGGTTCTTTCATCTAGAAACCTTTAAGATATTTTGCCCTCCTCAAAGGCAGAATTGGGTGTCTGGGCACAATGCAACTAAATGGGAAATCCTGAAGGCTTCATTTCTACTTAATGGTTTCCAGGAGAAGACTGACAGATCTCTCGGTCATCCCCAACCTAGTTATCAATGTTTCATCTGTAATGGGGTGGGGATTAAAATAACTATTAGGAATGCACCGAATCCACTATTTGGGATTCAGCCGAATACTGAACCGAATATGCAAATAAGGGGTGGTAAAGGAAAAAGTGTGAACATTTTTTTCACTTCCTTGTTTTGTGATGAAAAGTCACATGATTTCTCTCCGTCCCTAATTTACATATGCAAATTAGGATTTGGATCGACCAGATACAAGGATTCAGCCTACATAAAAAGGCTGAATCCTGGATCAGGGTCGGATTGGGCCGGCGGGACACTGGGGGAAAAAACCCAGTGGGTAATGCCGCACACCCTTTGTCGGCGGTAATGGGAAAAAAAATTGTGCGCACAGACGGGCCACACATGCCAGCATGGGCGGAGGGGCGCCCCCCAGTCCCAACTTGTCGTGGATTCAGTGCATCCCTAATAACTATAGAAAATAATGAAGACCAATTGAAAAGTTGCTTAGAATTGATGATCTATAAAATACTTAAATATAAAAGTAAAACAACCCCTTTAGTTTTACAAATCATAGTTTAGTCCACAATTCAGACTCATTTTTATGGGGGGGGGGATTTTGTATTCGGCCAAATCCTAAAAAGTGTGGATTCAGGTTATAAAATATAAGTTCAGGGTCTCGTTTTATGAAACTAAATTCCACGTACGTAGCTTTTAGGAACACATAGAAATACAGATAAACATTTTGTGTAAAAACATTACAGAACAAAGCATCTCATTTTAAGTATTTTTATTGAAAGTGTAATGGATATTTTCTTCATATTGCTTTAATGAAATGACAGACAGCAGCTGCAGTTTTTTTTGCTTTGAAAAAAAAAAAATATATATATATTTATATATAAAATGTCCAAAAACAAAAAAAAAAAGCCCCCCAAAAACACTGCCCTCGAATCAAAGCAATAAAATAAAAAGAAATCACAATATTTACACATAAAGAATGCAGAAGTGGAGCGAATGTGAAGGAAGAACCATAGGGATAATTACAAGCAGTGTCAATAAATATCCAAGAATAATTCTATAAGAAACAAGTAAATAAATGGGGGGGGGGGTTCCTTTCCTTTAGGGAGGAAAATAAAAAATAGACAATTTCTACTTTTGTTTTTTGGCACAGACAAATAAGTTAAATGCACATTGTTATAAAGGCGGATATTTGATCAAGCTCTGAACCAAAAATGTAGAGTATACAAAATAACCCAGGAATGTTGCAAAAAAAATTAATTAAAAAAAAAAAAAAAAAATACTAGCATGTCATAAGGAACAAGTTACTGTGATTGGGTGGGAAAACACGGACAGAACCTGAGATTGGGGCAATTTTGCATTTCCAGGTATAAACTGATCGAATTCTATATAGAGACACTTGTCGCTTTAACAGCCCATAATGATTTGCATTAAATATTAAACCCAGGATTTGCACCAATTACTACTCGACTTCCTAAACTGTGATTTGTAGATACAGGTATGAGATTGGTTATCCAAGGTGCTCGGGACATGAGGCTTTCTGGATAAGGGGATCTTTCTGTAATTTGGATCTTAAAGTCTTAAGTCTACTAAAACATTAAATAAACCCAATAGGCGGGTTTTGCTTCCAATAAGGATTAATTATATCTTAGTTGGGATCAGGTACAAGCTACTGTCTTATTATTCGAGAAAAAGGAAATCATTTTAAAAAATTTGGATTATGGAGTCTATGGGAGACGGTCTTTAATTCTAATTTCAAGATTTATCATACTCTGGCCCTATAAGAACTCAAATCCGACTATTCGCCACCTTAAACCTGCTGAATTGCTGTATAAGTCAATGAGAGAGATCCAGGGATGTTTTCAGATTTATTTTCTGGGGGGAAAAAACAAAAATTTAAATTTGATTCGAGTTTTTCAAATTCGAATCAAATTCTATTCGAGTTTTCTGGTCGCATAAATTTGTCCGAGCCGAGAAAATTTGATTTTATCAATACATTTTGAGTTCATAAAAACTCGCGTGAATTCGAAATTTGACCCTTGATAAATGTGGCCCTTAGTGGTGCACCATAAACAGCAGCTGTAGGCAGGAAGAGGGTAAGATTAGTGGGGTGTATTTATGTAGTCTTGCATTAAATAAGACTTTGATCACCGCAGTTTTTGCTTTCTGAGTGCTCTCCTCGCCCTTTATCTAAAGAAGATTAGTAGGATATTAGGGTAGAACTACAAGGACGATTTTTCCTGCTATACCATCTGTTCTGACGCGATGAGACTTATCACGGCCGCCGAAACTAATGTAAGTAATACAAATGTCGCATGTAGAAACCAATTGCATCCAACAACTGTCGGATGCGAACCCTACATGTTGCATCTTCATCTGACAGTTGTGTTGGATGCAATCAGCTTCTACGTGCGTCGTTTGTATCACTTACATTAGTTTCGGTGGGACACATCGCGATGGAACGGAAGTTACGGCAG
The DNA here is from genome assembly GCF_017654675.1 of Xenopus laevis. Taxonomy (NCBI): domain Eukaryota; kingdom Metazoa; phylum Chordata; class Amphibia; order Anura; family Pipidae; genus Xenopus; species Xenopus laevis. Next base: position 7,802,988 of record NC_054382.1, on the reverse strand, counting down.
GTAAAATCGCCTGTGTAGTTCTACCCTTAGCAGGACCGGAATTATAGAAAGGCCACCGGGCCTAGGGCAGCAGGATTTTAGTGGGCGACATGCTGCCCAATCACACCCAAATTGATTCAAAAACACTGGGGATGCGCAGGAGAATTTTTTTTAAGATCTCCATTGCTCCGGTAAATTTGCACGAATAAAGGGGAGGGGACAGGGGCGACGAATGCCAATGGGCCTAGGGGCCCCTGCTAATATAAATCCGGCCCTGACCCTTAGGGCAAGACTGCTGCCCTTTAAGTACAAACTGCCAGCTAAGGGTCAACCCTAAACAGACAGTCAAGTATGAAGGCAAAAGAGCACATTTTATTCCTATCCAATCACAGTTCAGAGGAGTCAAGCAAACATTCACAGCATTCTACTGCCAGGATTGTGGTATCCATCAAGCGTCTGTCGATGTGTGTGTTGGGGTACAGAAATTACAGAAATATACAATAAGGGGCAGATTTATCAAGGGTCAAATTTTGAAGTGCAAAAAACTTCGAAAATCGACCATCGAATAGGCTAGTTCGACATTCGAACTCGATTCTTAACATCGTAATACAAATCGATTTCAGTTCGACTTCTAAAAACTAAGCCAAATGTTGGCTACATGTTCTAGGAGGTCCCCCATAGGCTAACGTAGCAATTCGGCAGGTTTAAGGTGGCGAAGTGTTAAAAGTCGAAGTTTTTTTTTAAAGAGACAGTACTTAGATTATCGAATGGTCGAGGCATTTTCATTTCGAATCAAAGTTGAATTTGGCCTATTCGATGGTCAAAGTACCCAAAAATTACTTCGAAATTCGAAGTTTTTCAATTCGACCCTTAGTAAATCTGCCTCTAACTGTGCTGACAGAGGCACTTGTGTGTGTGTGTAGATGTTGGAACATGCGTGTTCAAGAAAGACACGTTTGCACATCGGACCCCTGGAATACTGCACAGGCTGGAGATTAAGCTGGAACATATGCTCCATAGTTCTAATTAAACGGCTGTCGGAGGAGCCAATGAAAAGGTTTCACGAGGATCCGACACAATTTGGCAACACAGACGCATTTTAATGGCTGGAAGAGCCCTGTGCTTGGCTGGAGACGCCTTTCCTTTCTAGAAACGTTACAGCAAACGGGGTCATTCCAGGCTGAGCTTTGTAGGAAAGGGGATAAAACCCGGTTCTGTTTGGCAGTGGCTTCGTAACAGGGGCAATTGGGGCAACTTGTGATATTCGTAATGAGTCAGGGAAAGGGCAATTTATTACAAAACATTCAAAAAGTTATAAAAATCCTAGCAGTTCCCAGGTGCCTCAAAATGCATTTTCCTCCGATACCCAACGTACACAATAAAGAAAGACCATGTGACTTTCACATTACAAAAAAAAAAAAAAAAAAAAAAAATGAATAATATAATAATTCATAGTATTGGACGGGGAGCAGTAGATGGCTGGTATATACAAAGTCTACTAGCATTTTGGTGTAGCAGCAATAATGTCAACCAAATGGCTCTTGCCAACAGCTTTCGCTTTTCTTTTTTTTTTAGAAGAATAATTTAGAAAAAAAAAAAAAAATCAGCACAAAAATGTATAAAAATGCATATTCCTTTTTTTTTTGTTGTTGTATACCACAAAATGTCCATTATATTAACATTATTACTTTAAATATCTGTATTCGATTTTAACGCTTAAATTAAGAAAACAATTAAATAGAAGCAAAACTTTGAAAAAAAAATGTAATTATCTGTTTTAAATGACTATTAAAGCAATAAATAATACAATATCTTATTACCTTTTCTGTCATATTAACATATGAATTTTTTTTATTATAAAAAAAAAAAAAAAAATTATAAATAGCCTCAACGACATTTTCACAGAGCAAATAAAACCATCAAAGGACACTTAGTCGAGATATAAATGGTGAATGTGACAGTTTCAGGGGGGTGTATACGGTTTGCAGTTCATTTATGGAAAACACAAAAGGGGCTCATTAACACTGGGCAGTAACGCATGGCAACCAATCAGAGGCCTGCTTTCATTGCTCAACCTGCAGCTTGGTTTAAAAAAGCCACCCACTGATTGGTTGCTATGGGTTACTGCCCAGGTGCAAATTTGCCCAGTGTTTATAAATGAGATTGGCTACAAAAACTTTGCCGATTTTGTGCATAGAAAAATCAAATCTCAAATTATTTGCATTAATGGCACCCCTAGTGGTCATATGTAGGTGGCGCTCTTAGGCTTCGCCTCTTTATCCATAGAGAAAAGAATATTCACGGTATACAATTAGCTCCACCCTTTAAAGGGGAAATAAAATAGACGCACCATAGATTATTTCCTCTTCCTGAAACTGCAACATACTTTGCCAAAGGGTTATGAGAATGGGGCACCCCATTAACCATGGCCATATCCTTCTTAAAGAAAAAAAAAAAACAAAATAAATAAGGAAATAATTTAGGTTAAAATTAAATAAAAGCTCATATTATTTCATTTTTAAAAAAAACGTATGGCTTATTAATGGAGCGGAACCAAAAAGGGATTTAACAAGGTACCAAAGAAAGAGGTGGCAACGCACAACTGTTATGCTTGGAAAATTAACGTCTGGATAAATAAAATTGCTGGAGTTATATTAAGAGATTAAAGGGGAAGCATAGCCAGTTATTTTATATATACATTCCTGAAACAGACTGGGAAATATTAGGATGATTATTTCTGTGTGTGTGTATAAGTGGGCTGGTCTGTATGGCTTGTAACCACAGCAACGGCGCCATCTATAGGAGCGTTGTTGCGGTTGCCCAAATTGTCCACATATGTATTTAAAAAACTACACCCTAATATTTCACAGTCTATTAAAGAAGAAGAAGAAAAAAAAAACCCCTCCTTATAAATATATTACCCCTTTACATAATGCATTTTTTATTGCACTTTTTAGAAACAAGAGGCAAGGTTTTTAAATAAATTTCAGCTTTAGTTGAAATTAAAAAGAAGAAAAAAAAAAAAAAAATCTATAAATACAGAAATTCTACGGCAAAAAAAAATAAAAAAAAAAATAATATGATTGTACTCGGAATATATCCGAGGTTTTTTTTTTTTTGCTTTAACCCTCTGGAAGCTGGGAGTTTGGTAACTCTTCAAGCTCCCTAAAAAGTTAAAAAAAAAAAAAAAAAAATACAAGTTATTCCTGCAAGTTCAAGCTACCGGCTCCTTCCTAAGTTTTGCAATAAATTAAAAAAAAAGAGAGTAAATTTCTTTTTTTTTTTGTGTGTGTAAACTGGAGTAGTGCGCACTACCACTTGGTTTTCGTAATTTTTCTTAACAATAAATACATAAAAAGTTTGTTTTAAAAGCAATCGAAAAGTATTCCAATGGTATATTTGTACGACCACAAGAATTGTGTTGTAAAGGTCTACAAATAAATAATTTTATCTTTAACGTCTTATGTACAAAGTCGCTTATATAGAAAAGAAAAAAAAGGTGGAGATTTTGTTCAAATCGGACGTGGGGTAAACAGTTCCCAGTGGCAATATTCCAAAAAAAGCTTTGTTTTTTCCACTGGAAAAAAAAAAGTAATTGAGAATTGTTCCTTGCACGGCCCCATATCAATATATCGATTTTTAAACCAAAATTTGTACTTATACTTTTTTTTTTTTTCCCTCTTTTAGACGGTCATAGTTTCCATTAAGGACGACTTAAAGGCATCTTCCAACAGTTGATTGTCCGTAAAAGGGATGGGGGTATCCGGAATGGATTCAGAGAGCCCAATTAAGGATTCCAGAAAGCAAGTAGTCTGGTCTCCCGATGGAGTAATTCCAGGGAAGGTAGGTAGCTGAAAGGATAAGTTGTCCAAATTCTCATATTCCTTCAAGGAATTGTAGAGAGGTCCAAGATTGTAATCTGGATAAGACTGAAATAAATCCAAAGGATCCGAGGAGAGGCTGATATCTGTGTAGCTTTTGGAGGGTGACTCCGCCTGCGCGGAACTAGAATCCGAAGGTTCCACAGAAGTCTCTAAAGACGCCACGTCGTCAGAAAAACAGCTGGAGTCCTGGTTGGCGTTATCGTCAATGCATTTCGAAAAAGAGCCGGAGTAGGAGCCAGAAGCAGGTTTTTCTGTGCCGGACATTGACTGGTAAACATTGTCGCAAAAAAAGTCCGCCGGGTGGAAAAAGCTGAGATTATCTTGACAGTCGCCGCTGTTCTCCTCGTATTCGGAGTCGTTGAAATGAAGAATTCTCGCCAGGTAGTCATCGTCGACATCAGACTGGGATTTATCTGAGGGAACGGCTTCATATGGCTCTTCGGAGTCTTCGCTCTGATTGGATGAAGAAGAGGTGTCGGTCATATCGCTGCTACAGCTGTCCTCCCCTGCGACTTCCATATCCATGCTGAACTGGAACGCCGGCGTTAATGGCGCAGCCCTCTCCTCACTTGAGCTTTTTCCCACAGGCACCCCCACAAATGGATTTAGCCGCTCATTCCCGGATTCCTCAGCTTCTAATTTGCGGTCGTTATTTTGATGCTTCTCCTCCAGCTCCAGCCTCATGACGGTGTGGATGAAGTGGGTTTGAACCCGGGATGAATTAAATTCCACTCTTCCGTTTGGGTTGCCGCAGCCATCTTTAGTACATCCGCATGGGAACATCGAATGGTCCCTCTGAAATGAGAACGGGGAGAGAGATTTGTAGGAGGCTGCAAACCTTGATATCAAGAATGAAATACAAGTCCATCAATCCAATAGCCCTTAAAGGGATACGATCATAGGAAAACATATTTTTTCCCAAAACGCATCAATTATTAATGCTGCTCCAGCACTGAAATCCATTTCTCAAAAGAGCAAACAGATTTTTTTAGATTTAAATTTGAAATCTGACATGGGGGCTAGACATATTGTCAGTTTCCCAGCTGCTCCCAGTCACGTGATAAACTTCAGTCACTCTTTACTGCTGTACTGCAGAGTGATATCACCCCCCTCCCTTTCTCTCCCAGCAGCCTAACAACAGAACAATGGAAAGGTAACCAGATAGCAGCTCCCTAACACAAGATAACAGCTGCCTGGTAGATCTAAGAACAGCACTCAATAGTAAAATCCAGGTCCCACTGAGACACATTCAGTTACATTGAGTAGGAGAAACAACAGCCTGCCAGAAAGCAGTTCCATCCTAAAGTACTGGCTCTTTCTGAAATCAGATGACCAGGCAAAATGACCTGAGATGCACCTACACAACAATATTACAACTAAATACACTTGCTGGTTCAGGAATTAAATTTTATATGGTAGCGCGAATTATTTGCAGTGTAATTTAGAAATAGAAATCATGACAATAATCCCTATAAGGAGTCCCACTGTTTCCACCGACCTCAAGAAGTTTAAAAAGGACCCAGAAACCCAAAATATCATTCAGATATTTTGCAAGTCAACACTCTATCCCTAGAATTCTTAAACACAATACACCTCAGTCACAGACCAATAGGAGGCTGTAACTGCAAGAAACCATTGCAATGAGCGGATCTGCCTTTACCTGACACTTAATCCCAGCTATGTTACAACTGCAGGTCTCCGGCTCACAAAAATCCTGACAGTTGCAGCCGCAGTCTTCCTTGGAGCGCCGGATTTCATTGAGCTCGTGCTTCTCAGATTTGTCAATCTTCTTGACGCCTTCCCTTTTGAGCAAAGCCCGCCGTTCCTTGGGTGGGTACACGCGAGGAGAGAAACCGTCTTCGACCTCGGCGCTGTTCATGTCGATGTCCTCATCACAAATGTCATCGATGGAGAGGTTGTTGGCTTTTTGAGACACGATGGTGCCATTCAGGGTTAGCTGAAAAGAAAACCCATAAACGTTACTTTGGTTTGAAGGTCCCACCAAGTCCCTAAACAGCAGATGGATCTCAAGCCAATAAAAGAGAGACCCTATTCTTGGTCATTACCATATTCCTCAGCGACTCCAGCTTCTCCTCTTTTAACTTCTCTTTTAGATTTTCCCTCCTCCGGCTCAGTTGCTCCTTGGAGAACTCTTCCAGAGTGAACTGCCGACTGTACCTATGCCTGTGCTTCATTCCAAGAGTGCAGCCCCCTCGGCTGGGGACGCTGGTGAACCCCTGACATCGCTGGAAGTAGAACACCACCACTCGGTCGAACAACACCTTGTTCTTTTTAAAGCGCTTCTCTTTCTTCAATATGGATGTGGCTGCAATAAAAATAAAAACATATAGAAATGTTATCGCCATGGTCAGCCAACCAACCAAAACTCGTGTGTGACCTTCTCATACACTGTAAATGTCCGTTTGGCCTATGTAGAATTGGAGACGTAAAGTTGAAAGATTCTCTGTGAAGCGGATCTTGTTTGCAAAAGCCGCCGTCTGTGAATGTTTACTCAGGTGCCGTGGAGTTGTGACAACCAAAGAAACGATGTTACCGATTGAGATTCCATTGGGGATGGGGATTGGGGACTAGTCGTGACATCAATAAAGATTAACCCCGTATAAGAAGGGATTTTAATGACGTTTCAGTAAAAAATATGAGCTACCGGCGTATGGTCATTCCTCTGAGTTTATCAGCTTAAAGGATAAGTAAATCTTAAAAATAAGTGATTGTAAAATTGATGAGGGGGCTATTCAAAGCACTTTTGCAATGTACATTCATTATTTATTTATTTTTAATTTCAAGATATTAATTGATACATGTACTGTTAATATGAATGAACTTTGTTACAACAGCGCCACCTGCTGGTCATTTTCCCACCAGTCTGACCAGCAAGTAGTCAAGGAAGAAGTTGTCAGGAGAAAGAAAGAGGCTGCTCTGATGTTCTTCTGCTTAGGAAAAATATTAGAAACCTTTCTCAAACCTTTCCTAAGCAGAAGAACATCAGAGCAGCCTCTTTCTTTCTCCTGACAACTTCCTTGACTACTTGGTGGTCAGACTGGTGGGAAAATGACCAGCAGGTGGCGCTGTTGTAACAAAATTCATTCATATTAACAGTACATGTATCCCTTAATATCTTGGAATTAAAAATCAATAAATAATGAATGTACATTGCAAAAGTGCTTAGAATAGCCCCCTCATCAATTTCACATTCACTTATTTTTAAGGTTTACTTATCCTTTAATGCAATCGGCTCACATTAACCACACAGCCTGGGAAATTGAGCCACAAAATAGCTACATGGTTTAGAAACACTGCGGGATCAATATATGGATTGGTTTGTATGTCACACAGTTGTCCTTCTACGTCCCATGTGGATACCATTAATGAATGACTTCCGAGGGGAGAGAAGGGAGCAGGGGGCAAGGAGAGAAAAGGGTAGGGCACTGTTTAACCCCTTCACTCCCCGTGTCCCAGTTGTAGTGAGGCTCAAGAGCAAGTCCATCTTTCCTATAGAGACCTGGGGCTTTCCGAATAATGGATCTTTCTATAATTCATACCTTAAGTCTACTAGAAAATCATAAACATGAAATAAACCCAATAGGCTGGTTTTGCTTCCAATAAGGATTAATTATATCTTAGTTGGGATCAAGTACAAGCGACTGTTTTATTATTACACAGAAAAAGGAAATCATTTTTAAACATTTGAATTATTTGATTATGATGGAGTCTATGGGCGACGGCTTTTCCGTAATTCACACGTAGCCACTCACGGGTAAAATCTGTGCAGAAGAGCTTGGGGTCGTGGCTGTATTCCTCGTCCGACGAGTCGCTGCCCGATGACGTCTGGGAGGAGGACGGAGAGGCGGAGGATGACGAGTAGTTGGAGTTTTCTTCCAACTCCTGGTATTTGCGCTTTAGGACCCCGCTCATGGTGACGCGTTTCACAGGCCTGTCAAAGCAAAAGGATCGTTAGATTTGGTGCTTCGAATAAATGTTTCTGTATTTCTAGGCTACAAGATCATCTTATTGCACCAGGCCACGGCATATGTATAGGGCGTGTGATGCTCAAATTCCGCATTCACCTGATTAATAATAATAATAATAATAATAATAAATGCCCGGGAAGCCTCCGGAGGGACACATTCTCGCTCTAACATTCACATGGCGTGAGCCTTCGGGGGGAAAATTACGCGAGTGAAGGATGAATGCGACTGCTGAAACAAAGCACGCCAATTGCATTCATCCTCCTTCCATTCAGTCGGCCCCAAGACACGTGGAAAGGATGAACGGCAAACAAAGGAGATCAATTCTATTCGCTATTCTGCAGAAAGGGGCCTTTCTACCTGCTGTGCCCACGCCATTAACTCATTAACCGCTGTATGGTTTATAGCTCAGGCCCACAGAACATCAGTTAATTAGGAGAGAGCTTACGGCCAGCAGAGATGCTCCCTTCTCTCCCCCAGCTGCATTTATAGAATAGAAGGAGCTGCCATATTGCTGCCATCAGATGCTTAAAACTTTATATTTAAGGGCAGAGACACACGCTGCTATTTCAGGAGATTAGTCACCAATTGACAAATCGCTTCTTCTTCATCGGGCAATTAATCTCCGCAAACTGCGTTTCCGCCAGCTATTATGTAAACAGGCGGGATGGCACTCGATGTCGCTTCATTTTCGGAAGTCGCCCAACGAGGAAACTTCGGAAAGCCAAAGCATCCGCCATCCCGCCAGCGACTTACATTCTAGCCGACGGGAAGGCAGTTCGGGGAGATTAGTCGCCCGAAGAAGAATCGATTTGTCGCTGGGCGATAAATCTTTCGAAATAGCAGCATGAATCTCTGCCCTTGACAGGGATGGACTGAATCCAGGATTAGGGACAAATTCAAGGCTTTTCAGAAGGTTTTAGATTCAGACACATCCACATAACTGGCAGAATTCAATCCAAACCCTTACAAACACATGACTTTAGGGATTAATTGATACTACACTTTTTTTTTTAGTTTAGTATTTCCAGCAAATACAGGTATGGGACCTCTTAACCGGAATGCTCAGGACGCTTTCTGCAATTTGGAACTCCATACCTTAAAAAATCATGTAAACATTAAACCCAATGCTTCTGCTTCCAATAAGGATTCATTATATCTTAGTTGGGATCAAGTACAAGGTACTGTTTTATTATTACACAGAAAAAGGAAATCAGTTTTAAAAATCTGGATTATTTGATTATGGAGTCTATGGGAGACAGCCTTTCTGTAATTTGGAGCTTTATGGATAACGGGTTTCTGGATAACGGATACCATACTTTTATTTACTATAATTCAAAAATAATCTATAAAAAAAAAATGTAATAATCACATTCAGGCATTATTCTTTAAAATGAAGCATTTATTGCGCACGTAAAAATAAATCCTTCCCCTGCCCAGCTCATAGGTATATAATTAAAGGACCAGTAACACCGACAAATGCAATGGGGGATGTTGCCTTGTGTCTGTATTGCAGTTGACAAACACAAGGGCAGCAATTTAAAATGAACTAGGGGCAAAAGGGCAGATAACTGTTTACCAACCAAGGACATAAAACAAGGGGTGAAATGTCATTCAAGGCTCTCTATAGAACAAAAACATTTTGACTTATCAAAGGAAAACAACAATAGGATATTACATATATATATTACAGGTGCTGGGGGTTGAAGGTTAAATTATTTTGACTGTTGCTGGTCCTTTAATATACAAGGATTGTGTCTGCACAGAAACCAGTTCAGCCGGCAGCATGTGAATGAATGCATTGCTAATTATCCAGGTTAATTCTTTGTTACAAGACACCTTAGTCATTTTATTTCCCTGCAATTAATTTATTGGAAACTCGTTTGTGATTCAGGGAGGGAGGGGCATGTACATGGCACGAGGGCAATTAGAAGAGGTGACACGGGGTCTGGTAGTGGCACGTAGGAAGGCGACTCATGAGTCGGGCACAGCAGGTGACGAGGAGCCGTGACTCGGTAGTCTGCGTGTTTGTGGGCAGACGTGACAGCACAGGGATTGTGAGGAACAATAAATTGGGAAACTTCCTTCTACGTAAAACCAGTCTGTTTACTGTCGTCACTGAGCTCAGAGCGGGGGGAGTCGAGCCGACGGGTACAGAGAAATAGGTCAGTTCTTTGCTTTGTCAGGCAGAGTTATATAAACACCAGGGTATTAATATTCAATCAGAAGGGACAATATCGTAGCACTACAACTCCCATCATGCACTACCAGCCTCTCACCTCACTACACTCTCTCCTGCAACGTCAGCCCTTGCCCTGATCAGAGAGAGAGTGGGGTAAGATGCAGACCAGGCAGGAATAGCAACTTCGCCCATCGCAGGGTTAACAGGTCGAATTTTTAAAACAAAAACAAAAAAAAAAAAAAAAAAAACTTTGGCTGGTTTCCATAGTACAAACTAGCCAAATCCCTACCTTGGCTAGTTTGCACTCAAAATCTGCCTGGGCTTTAAATTAGTAGCCCAATTTGGCTGGCAACCCTGGTCCATCACCACAACGCAGCCTCAATGCAATCGCTAGGTCTGCCCCCTGAGCATTAATAATGGACCTGTATTGTTCATCTCTATTGTAGCCCAATTGTGACCCCTCTTGGCACCCCTTTAAAGTCATTTCTTCCCTTTCCTCCTGTGCCAGTAACACGTCAACCCCCCCCCCCAGCAGATGGCACAGGGGACAAGTGTGACACTCGCTGCTCCAAACAGATTTGGCAGGAGCCCTTGTCCGGAAACCTGAAATTGAAATCTGTGCCCAGCGTGTGCCAGGGACGAGCAGAGAAAGACAAAAGCCATGCCCAGGCTGGAAAGGATTTCAGATTCTCTCCCAGATACACTTCTTATAAATAAGAGAAGGGGCGGCAAATGGAAACTCTTAACCTACCAAAACGTACCAGAGCAGGCGATTAAAGGGGAATTAGCGTTATATTTGCTGGTTAATTATTCACCACCTTGTTATGCGAGATAGGGGCCACATTACTGCCGTTACATTTAGTGCTAAGTGCTCCTAACGACCGGGGCTTAATTTCTCTTTAGTTGCTGAACTACAAGTCTAGGGCCAGACCGCCACCTCTAGTGGCCATATTATATATATTATATACACCCCAGCAGATTAGCAGGGCACATGATACAGATTGTTCCAATTAGCATTCCATTGCAGCTGGACTCTACCATTGCAGCCTTTTGGCCCATGAGGCTGAAAACAAAAATCCTCAGCTGCACCTCCCCCCCCTTCCGCACAAACCACTTCTATTGACACAGGGCAGAGTTCACTAGTTCAGGCAGCCCCCCCCCCAGAAGCGATTAGTACATGCCTAACTATAGGCAGCTCCTGGCCGCTGCAGCCTGCAAGGAATGCAACACTGCTGCTAGAAAACACAGGGGCCCATTTATAGGGATGCACCGAATACACCATTTGGGATTCATAAAAGATTCGGCCGAGTACCAAACCAAATCCTAATTTGCACATTCAAAGTGGAAAAAACATTTTTTATTTCCTTGTTTTGTGACAAAAAGTTACGCGATTTCCCTTCCCGCCCCCGATTTCCATATGCAAATTAAAATTCGGTTCAGCCAGGAACAAGGATTCGGCCGAATCTGAATCCTGCAGAAAAAGGCTGAAACTGAAACCAAATGCTGGATTTGTTGCATCCCTACCCATTTATATACAGATGTCCAAACCTAGGGGCACTAAAAATGCAACACCTCGGCTTTAAATCTAGGGGCACACATTGGCCGTCCGCTCACCCCCCCGGTCCTTCCATACGTTGCGAGGTGCCGGACGCCTGCACAGATATTAATATTTCAGCGACGCAGGAAATACACTTAGCGCCATCGACACAGAGATCCTAAGTAATTACATTGATCGTGAGTTGTACAGCGAGACACACCAGCAAAGAGACCAACCGAGGAGCCGTCTTCGTATAATTGCAGCGTATCCACATTTATTGACGCAGCCTGTCATGTACATATGTAATTTGCTTAAAGGACCAGTAACAAAAAAAAGAATTTTTTTTTTTTTTTTAGTTAGTACATTTTTTTAATGTTACTGGTCTTTTAAAGCAGACCTGTCACCTACACTTAAAAAGCTGCATAATGCAAGTCCTTTGCAAATTAAACACATTTTCGTTAAAACATACAAATTTGGTATTTAAATATTTGAGCTGTCAATCAAATAATTTCGACGCCTCTATTACTTTCACTTTCCATTTAGCAATTTCTATATGTCACTGCGTTCCTTCCATTCTCCTTCCCTCCTCACACTCTATATAATTGTGTAGGGCACTGGGCATGGATATTAGGTCCCCCATTCTGATGTATACACAAGATTTTGGGGGTGATAAATAAAAGTGTCCACAAAATGGCAGCTGCCTGCTTGCTGTGATTGTGTAATTTCAAGACTGAAGAAAACAAAATGTAAATAATAAATTTAGTGTAAGAAAAGTTTATTTTGCTCGACTAACATGATAGAAAAGAATTTGGAATTATTTCTTCGGGTGACATGTCCCCTTTAAATGCCCTTGTGTTTATAGAACAGCCGCCACCTCCCCTACCTGCGACTATTGAAACGGTTTCTCAAAATAGCAAAGCGAGGGGGGGAGAATAAATAAATAGCGCTAAGCCCGGCATTCCGCAAGGCACAAAAAGGCCCATTTAACCTGATTTTTTTTTTCCTTTTTAATAACCTGAAATAAAATAATCCGCCGCGCTGGCCATTGCCAAAAAAGACATTCTGTTCTTGGCGTAGGCACCTTACTCATCTATTTTACTAAAAACAGCTTTTCCAACAAGTACACGAGTCGCAGGACCGAGCCCACAGGAATTCCTGTCTGGCACCAGCGCTCCCACCCAGCACAGGGGAAAGGGGGGCATTAAAGGGATAGGAGCAACAAAAAGGGAATGTTCAATCAGTCCCCAGTAGAGCTTACAATCTAATGTGCCTAGCACAGTCACACAAGCCTGGGGCAGTTTTATCAGGAGCCAATCAGTCTGCCTGTATGTTTGTGGAGTGTGGGAGAGAACAGCAGACTGCCCTATTTTTTTTACTTTTGGGTGGAAACAAGCAAATGAGTCAATAACAAAAACTTTCAAAATCCTACAATTTCACAACCAGTGCATTTCGGCAGCGAAAAATCAGGATCCAGTTACCGGTCTTCCCAGCCGGCTGGTGTAAATGTCCCCATTGTTGGAAATTCTTCTGACTCCCAGGCCACATAAGGGAAGTCAATGCAGCCCCTGGAATTGCAGTTGGTCTTCACAAGTAGCAGCTACTTCCACGGGTTACTACTTCCACGGGTTACTACTTCCACGGGTTACTACTTCCACGGGTTACTACTTCCACGGGTTACTACTTCCACGGGTTACTACTTCCACGGGTTACTACTTCCTCTCTCAGAACAGGCTTTGTTTCAATGGCACAGGCACCGAGGGGGGATTTCTGGAACTTCCATAAGATGGGATGATAATAAAGCCTACACAGTGGGGCTCATTTATAAACAGTAGGCAAATTTACACCTGGGCAGTAACCCATGGCAACGAATCAGAATGCAGCTGGCTGATGAAATAATCACTGATTGGTCGCTATGGGTTACTGCCCAAGGGCAAATTTGCCCACTGTTTATAAATAAGCCCCTGTATCTCTAAACCCTACAACTGCACCCATAAAGCCTACACTGTATCCAAAGCCTACACTGTATCCACAAAGCCTACACTGTATCCACAAAGCCTACACTGTATCCACAAAGCCTACACTGTATCCACAAAGCCTACACTGTATCCACAAAGCCTACACTGTATCCACAAAGCCTACACTGTATCCACAAAGCCTACACTGAATCCACAAAGCCTACACTGTATCCACAAAGCCTACACTGTATCCACAAAGCCTACACTGAATCCACAAAGCCTACACTGTATCCACAAAGCCTACACTGTATCCACAAAGCCTACACTGTATCCACAAAGCCTACACTGTATCCACAAAGCCTACACTGTATCCACAAAGCCTACACTGTATCCACAAAGCCTACACTGTATCCAAAGCCTACACTGTATCCAATGCCTATACTTTATCTAATGCATCCTATCTAGCATTCTGACTTCCAAACCACTGCCTGGTTGCCAGGATAAGAGACACCCTGGCAACCATAGGGCCACTGCAAAACTGGACACCTGCAATAATGAAAGTTATTTTGTGCAAAAAAAAAAAATTATATTGAAAAAGGTTAACTTCCCCTTTAAAGGCAGTAGAGCAATGACAGGCCACAAGCAGGTGGCAGCATGAAAGAATTTTGGGTTAAAAATGAGCTCCGGAGTCGTATATTTCCGAAACTGAACTGGTTTCTAAAGCCGCCCCCCTTTCCCTTATGAAAGCAGAACACCTGTTTATAGAGAGTCGCACGTGTACTTGTGAAACACTTTGCACTGGAGCACTAATGTGCAAACACCCAGGCTCACTATAAAAGAGCTACAGCTCCATTTGTTTTCTCCTTATTATTAAACTTGGCTCCAGGCCGGAAAGCTAATCGTGACTCATTAGCTTCAGGGAGGCGGCTACGTGCCATAATAGCACCATTCACCCACAAGGCCGCAGATCATGGACACGGGATGGGGATTATACAAATATACAGATTTTTGGTGATTCAGTTGCTAATCGTTATTGTACAAGTTGAGCTGAGCAGAATGTTGCCCATGGCTCCCTGTTGTAAGGTTTCCAGCAGCCATAAATCCAGTTTGAATCTATAGATAATATATATGGCAGCTCCTTTGGCTACATACATGTATGCGAGGAACTTAAAGGGGTGGTTTCACCTTTAGGTTAACTTTTAGTATGTTATAGATGGCCAATTCTAAGCAACTTTTCAATTGGTCTTTATTATAGTTTTTTCATTATTAAACTCTTTCTAGCTTTTAAAAGGGGGTCACTGACCGTATCTAAAAAAAACAAATGCTCTGCAAGGCTACAAATGTATTGTTACTTTTTATTAATCATCTTTCTATTCAGGCCTCTCCTATTTATATTTCAGTCTCTTATTCAAATCATTACATGGTTGCTTGGGTAATTTGGACCCTAGCAACAAGATGGCTGCAATTGCAAACTGGAGAGCTGCTGAGTAAAAAGTTAAATAACTCAAAAAAAAAATCACAAATAATAAAAAATTGAAAACCAATCGCAAATTGGCTCAGAATATCGTTTGCCACATCCTACTAAAAGTTAATTTAAAGATGAACAGCCCCTTCAATGAGTTAAATGATGGTCCATTTAGGACTGGAACAGGTTCCCTTTAAAAGATGATCAAGGCACAGTTACATAGCAGTTACGCTGGTAGCCACGGCCAATGGGAAGAGACCTGGCATTCACCACGGCCAATGGGAAGAGGCCTGGCATTCATTTGTGTTTCTCCCCCAGTACAGGGAGCAGGGGAACTGGTTTGGGCACTCTCACCATAAACTTTCCTATGTGCCTTGATGATATTCCACAGGCAGATCATATCAAGTGTACTACATATCCCAGAATCCTCTGTTCCCTAGTATGCAGAATAGGTCAGCCCTAGATACAGTACATATTAAATATAGGATATGAACAGTGCCCCCCCCCTCCAAATAGTGGGAGAACCACATCAGAGTATGATGATGTACAAACCCATTAGAACAGAAACAGACTGTACCATGAGTCACAGGGGAACATGCCAAATTAAAGCCACGGCTACGTAGGGAAGCGACATGGGGCCATGACAACATGGAAAGAAGCAGTTTCTCTAACAATGAGCGCGTCTCCCTTTAGGAATAATTTGGGAAGAACAGAGCAATGCACTGGGCACCTGTCCAGCTCCATAGCACCTGCCTGATGCAGCAGCAGCCCAGATGCAGCACATTAGGCTCCTCCTCCTCCTTCATAGAGAAGAGCATTTCCCATGGAATACAATGCAGGGCAAGGAAGTGGGGGATGGAAGTAATGCAGAAGGCTGAGGGGGGGGGGTGTAGAGTTAATGTGGAAGAGGAGGAGGAGGAGGAGGAGGAGACGGGTGTCTTTTGGCATCTCAGCCAATGTGAGTAAATGAGAACAGAGCAGGGGAATCACTGGGAAGGATCTGAGTTCTCCAGTCCCTGAGAAATATCTGGTCTCAACTAGAAAGGGTCGATCAGCAGCCACTAACCACATGGAATCCATTCAATACAATAATAATAATTTCTCTAATAAACTATCAGAGCCCGGCAACTGGCGAAATAAGTAACAGAAGCTCCTGCTTTTAAAGGGAAAGTTGCTTTGATACAATGTCAGATTTAGGGATAAACGCTGTCCCGGAAGTGAGCAGAGCAAAAGAGTCCAGCAACGCTGGAACAGGAAGTGAGCAGAGCAAAAGAGTCCAGCAACGCTGGAACAGGAAGTGAGCAGAGCAAAAGAGTCCAGCAACGCTGGAACAGGAAGTGAGCAGAGCAAAAGAATCCAGCAACGCTGGAACAGGAAGTGAGCAGAGCAAAAGAATCCAGCAACGATGGAACAGGAAGTGAGCAGAGCAAAAGAATCCAGCAATGATGGAACAGGAAGTGAGCAGAGCAAAAGAATCCAGCAATGATGGAACAGGAAGTGAGCAGAGCAAAAGAATCCAGCAATGATGGAACAGGAAGTGAGCAGAGCAAAAGAATCCAGCAACGATGGAACAGGAAGTGAGCAGAGCAAAAGAATCCAGCAACGATGGAACAGAAAGTGGGCAGAGCAAAAGAATCCAGCAATGATGGAACAGGAAGTGGGCAGAGCAAAAGAATCCAGCAATGATGGAACAGGAAGTGGGCAAAGCAAAAGAATCCAGCAATGATGGAACAGGAAGTGGGCAAAGCAAAAGAATCCAGCAATGATGGAACAGGAAGTGGGAAATTCACTGCTATATATTCTCAGCAGCCCTCAGGTCTACACTTATAAACATGTATTGATAAAGTTCCATCTGCAGCTCTATACAGTAAATGGGTGTATACAGGGAACATACAGATTCCATACACAGCCAATAACTGATACAAGAGCCCTGCCCATAAGAGCTTACAATCTGAAATAGTCTAAAACAAAACAAAAAACCAAGTGGCTACTTGATATGCCAAAATTATTCATTATAGTCCCAGAATCCCCCGGCAGCCCAGAGAATAGTCCGCAAAAACCAATAGAATTGAAGTAGCAGCAGAGAACTGCAGGCACATAGTTGAGACAGAAATTGGCCTTGAGCTTTAGCCATCACTTTACAGCACTGCTGCAAACTAAAAAAAAAAAGTTACCTTCTGCCCAAAATGCAAGTGCTGGCCTATGAGGGGGGAGGGGTGGTGCAACTGGAATACACAGGGAAGTGCCATGATACTAAAGAAGGTGATTATATCCCTTTAAGGCGTGTGTTGCAGTGCATTGTGGTCAGGCCAATGTGTCCTTAATGGATTAATGCCCTGGGGCTGTAGTCACTCACTCCTGATTATATTGCACCTCCTAACACAGCCAATATTCAGATTTAATTGCAAGCTCTTCAGGACAGACAATACAAATAAGTGACACTTATCCTGCCTCCATATTCATATCCAGAAAGCGGTGACTTTGTTATTAACAAATTGATAAGATGCTCGACACGTCCTGCACAATAAATGAATATACATTAAACTTCACCAGCAATAACCGACACAGGAGGGAGGGATCTGGCCAAAAGAGCTGACAATCTAAAAGTTGTTACTCCCAACCCCCAGCATTTCATAGAGCTGGAATAGAAGTCATATCAGTGTGTAACCAGAGAGTTGCTCTACTCAGGGAATTACACCCTGTAGTAAAGTGTAGGGGGGGTTATAATGAGTGGGGTGCAGGGAGTTGCAGTTCAACCAGACCCACAGTGTGAGGATCTCAGGCTCATATACTGGATATTTATATATATTTCTATAGATCTCTAGCAAACTGCCCTATTGCAACTGTCAAGTCCAACCACCAGCCCTGAGCTCACCCCCAATTACAACAAAACCCCCCAAAAAAACCCAAAAAACCCCAAATAAAAGAACCCCCCCCCCAGCACTTGCCGATCAGAAGTCGCCTGTGCGCAAATAAGAGGCCGGGGGCAGATAAAACAATGGATCAGTAGAAGAGATGAAAGTTACAGCTGACACTTTTTAGCGCCAAAAATTTAAAGAGCACGACTTGCAGTTCCTCACTTCCAACACTCGAGGTCGCGCCTTCCCCGCTAAGTGGCGCCGCTGCTGAGAGTCCCCGGCTGCTGCCTGTGAGTCTGAGTATCTGGGAGAATTGAGCGCTACGAGCCGCAGCTCTGCCTTTGTATCAGCGCAGCCCCAGCCTTCCACACCCTCCCCCCACACACAGGGATCAGTCTCCCCCAAATCCACCTCCACCACCCGCAACTGCCCCTGAACCCCCACTTGTGACTGCGCAGCCCCCCAATCCGTGTCTCACCTCTGCCGCGCTCCTCGCGCTCCTTCTGCTGCTGCTGCTGCTGCTCCCGCAGACTGAGCTCTACTTCCTGCTGCAGCCGCTGCTCATAGTCCCGCTCCCCGCGCTGCTCCCCCTACTCTGCTGCTCTCGCCGGGAGCTCTGCCTTTTTCGTCAGTGGAAAAACTCCAGGGCTGGTGACGCAGGCGGTGACAGGGAGCCAGACAGGCCGAGCAGCCAGTGAGTAACCCGGCCCTTCCCTCCGCCTCCTCCTCCTCCTTCCCCCCGGCCCACTCTCCGCTTCCTGCGCTCCTATTCCCGGACTCACTGCTGCTCCCCCTCCTCCTCCAACACGGGGCTTGTCTTCTCCTCCTCCTGCTGCTTCTTCTACTGCCGCCGACCCCTCTCACTCCTGCATCTCCTCCTGTTTATTATAGGGACCCCCAGACTCACCTCCTCCTGTTTATTATAGGGACCCCAGACTCATCGCATCCAGTTTATTATAGGGACCCCCAGACTCACCTCCTCCTGTTTATTATAGGGACCCCCAGACTCACCTCCTCCTGTTTATTATAGGGACCCCCAGACTCACCTCCTCCTGTTTATTATAGGGACCCCCAGACTCAACTCCTCCTGTTTATTATAGGGACCCCCAGACTCACCGCATCCAGTTTATTATAGGGACCCCCAGACTCACCGCATCCAGTTTATTATAGGGACCCCCAGACTCACCGCATCCAGTTTATTATAGGGACCCCCAGACTCCCCTCCTCCTGTTTATTATAGGGACCCCCAGACTCACCTCCTGTTTATTATAGGGACCCCCAGACTCACCGCCTCCTGTTTATTATAGGGACCCCCAGACTCACCTCCTCCTGTTTATTATAGGGACCCCAGACTCACCTTCTCCTGTTTATTATAGGGACCCCCAGACTCACCTCCTGTTTATTATAGGGACCCCCAGACTCACCTCCTCCTGTTTATTATAGGGACCCCCAGACTCACTGCCTCCAGTTTATTATAGGGACCCCCAGACTCACCTCCTGTTTATTATAGGGACCCCCAGACTCACCTTCTCCTGTTTATTATAGGGACCCCAGACTCACCTCCTGTTTATTATAGGGACCCCCAGACTCACCTCCTCCTGTTTATTATAGGGACCCCCAGACTCACCGTCTCCTGTTTATTATAGGGACCCCCAGACTCACCGTCTCCTTTTTATTATAGGGACCCCAGACTCACTGCCTGATACCTTTTATAATAGGAACCCCTACTTTATGGTGTCTGCTACTGCCTCCCATTTATTATGGCCCCTAGACACGTAATAGGGATCTGCAGATGCAGTTTTGCTACTGCCCCCCATTACATTAGGGCTCCCCAGATCCGCTGCCTGCAGCTTATAGTACTACGTGTATGAATATTACAGGGGTGAGCAGTGGTGTAACTAGATGTTACTGGACCCCACAGTAATATAAGTTTAGACCCCCCAAACTGTCTAGACCTGTTTTACCAAAATATACTGAAATTCCTCATTAAAGGGCATCATTGGGCCCCTATAACATGCGGGACCCTCAGCAGCTGCAGGGTCTGCTTCCTCCCCCTGGATGTGAGTGGCACTCAGGTCTCTGTCAGGTGAGTGTGTAGTTCAGCAAGACCCCAAGTAATACGACTAGTTGGCCTTCTCTCCCACAGTCACTTAAGCACTGGATCATGTTTAATGGGACGTCTGTAGGGAGGCACGGGTGGGTGGGTGGTTGGGTGGGGGGGGATGGGTGCTAATTTCTTCCCAAATTCTTCAATGCCCCTTTCTCCCATCCCAGGTGTATTTGTATGGACTTATCTCCCCCCCCCCCCAGACAAGCAGAGAATGGCACTTGCTGCTCACAATAAGGCTGATCATATCTCCCCTATCAGCCGGTCAGGAAAGCACCTCTAGAAACAAAACGCCTTTATTTAGAATCACGTTATGAGTGAAATTACCTCCGTTTGATGTCTTTCTTCTCAATGAAAGGACAAGTCGAATACAATAGATCTGGTAATTGCTCTGGACATTGTTTCGTATTCTCTGTGCGGAGGAAGGCGACATGGCAGCTCCCGCTCACTGAATAATTGACTTTATGTCCTCCGATTTAGGGAAGAGGTAGTTAGCATGGGGGATTCTGGGAGTTGTAGTACAACAATAGCTGGAGAGTTGAAGGTCGGTTAGTTCTGCTGATCTAAATATTGGGGCCCTAGAGACACAATTTGCACTTGCAATAGGGCCATAACAAATATTCCCCGGGTTTTTCAGTGGACACTTCATAAGCTATTTTGGGCAGCCCCCAACTGTGAAACTACTATGAGATGTACAAAGTGGGGCAAATACACAGGATGTTCCAGATTACACCCCCCCCACAGGAGACACCCCCCCCCCCCCCCAGGAGACACCCAGGAACAACAACGAGAGGCCTTTCAGGTGCAGAATAAGTCCGGCCGCTCTGCAGGTCTGTCTGGGTGGAGGAGGTTTCAACAAAACCATTGTTTCTAATCCAGCACTGCACTAGTTAAAGCCTCCATCAGAATGTGCATCGCTCACTGTAAGCTGCCATTAGTCTTCTAGTCCAGCCCACCGCTCAAGTCAGAGACTCCCTTAAGTCGGAGACCTCCCTCCCTGCACTGCCCCTGATCTCCCAGGCATGTGTGTGTGTGCGTGTGGGGGGGGGGTCCGATGCTGTGTATATATAGTGAATAAAGTACCCCCTCTTGTAAAATATAAGGATATTATAAGTTATTGACCATATAAAAGCATGAGGCTGAAGCAGAGTGTTTTTATACAGGTCATGGAACTCCGAGGTAACTTCTAATATCCTCATATTTTCCAACAGGGGGTACTTTATTTATTATAATGCTCAAGTTTCAGTGAGTCATGTGACAGAAATGACATCACTAAGTTATAACCGATGATATCACTAAGCACCGTTTATAAGGATATAATTTACAAGATATTCATGGCTTTTGTGTATTATATAGTGAATAATGTACCCCCTCTTGTAAAATATAAGGATATTATAAGTTACCGAGGAGTTTCATGACCATATAAAAGTACGAGGCCGAAGGTCTACACAAAAGCCATGAATATCTTGTAAATTATATCCTTATAAACTAATTAATTATAAATTAAAGACACTGACTTTCAAAGCACTTCATAACTCTGCCCCACCCTACATCTCTGAACTCATCTCTATATACTCACCCACTCGCTTACTACGCTCCTCTACTGACCTGCTACTCAACTCTTCTCTCATTACCTCCTCACATGCTCACATTCAAGACTTTGCAAGGGCTGCACCCCTCCTCTGGAACTCTCTCCCACGGTCTGTCCGACTTTCTCCCAACCTTTCTGCTTTCAAAAAATCTCTGAAAACGCACTTCTTTCGAGAAGCCTACCCTCACTCTGCTTAACTACCAAACGCAACACCACATACAACACCACATTTCTCACCCACTTACTTCGATCTTGCCCACTCCCACACCTTGTGTATTACTCCCTTCCCTTTAGACTGTATGCCTATGCATAGGGCCTTCCTCACCTCTTTGTACCTGTATTGATTGTGATGTTTGTTACTCCATATATTCTATGTATGTAATTCATGTGATGTAGTTGTATAATCACATTTACTTTACAGCGCTACGCAATATGTTGGCGCTATATAAATACATGTTAATAATAATAATAATAATATCCTTATAAACGGTGAGTTCTGATGTCATCAGTTATAAACGGTGAGTTCTGATGTCATCAGTTATAAACGGTGAGTTCTGATGTCATTTCTGTCACATGACTCACTGAAACTTGTGTATTATAATAAATAAAGTACCCCCAGTTGCAAAATATGAGGATATTAGAAGTTACCTCAGAGTTCCATGACCTGTATAAAAGCACTCGACCTTCGGCCTCGTGCTTTTATATGGTCAATATCTTATAATATCCTTATATTTTACAAGAGGGGGTACTTTATTCACTATATAATTTACAGGATATTCGTAACACTTGTGTATTATATAGATAGCTAGATATATGTTATACAAAATATAAATATGTATATAACCGGTGTTATCTGGAGTCCCCCAAACCGAAGGGCCTTGGGGTACATTCTGGGCATACACAGCTGCAAGTTGCCAGGGGCCACTATTTATTACAACCAACGACCACAGAGGTTTAAAAAAAAAATGCCATCTGTACAAACTGCCGGAAATGCTTGTGAAGGAGGAAGATTGTTGCACAGACAGAACGTGTAGCTTGTCCAACCATTCCCACAGCGCATAAACTGGTTTCATGAGTTTGATCCCCCGGGGCTGGAGCCGGCTGCCAGGGAGACTAAATAGATTTTCTCTATAGAGAGACTGAATGAAAGGCAGGAGCCCTAGAGCTGTTGAACTACAATTCCCAAAATCCCCCTCACGAGCCTTTGTCCTACTTGAACATGACGCCAGCCTAGTGCCAACGGTACTGTTGGGAAGGAAAGAAGTTTCCAATGTTTGGCGGAAAGGGATCTTGGGATTAAATGCAAGTACAATGCAGACTTAGCAGCTCATAAATAAACATATAAATTTGCATCGATACCAATCACTGATTAGATTTTTACAGACAGCTGCAATTAGAATAATGAAAGGAAACATTTGATTGGTTGGGAACTCGCCTAGTGGCATAACTAGATATTACTGGGCCCCACAGCAAGTTATTTTTCAGGCCCCCAAAATGTCTATAGGTTGACTTGTTTTACCAATATTTATTGAAATTGTACAAGAGTTAGGGCCTCATGGGGCCCCTATACCTCCTGGGCTCCCCTGCAGCCGCAGGGTCTGCTTCCCCTGTTGTTCCCCGACGCTCAGGCCGGCCCATTTTCCGTAGGTTTAAAATTCTGTTGGAGGAGCACATTGGCCTGGCACATCTGATTATTGTCCAGGAGCAGAACAATCAAATTAGCCAGTTTTTGCCCAAATGACTGGAGTATGGCTATTGTGATGTGTCAGTTGCTCAGTGCAGGGAAGCGCAAGGAAAAGTTGTCTGTAAGGGAGAAAATGTGCCACCAGCACTGACCTCTGCCCTGCTCCACCTTTGTGAATAGTCACACACTGGGGAATTGTCAGCTGAATTTTATAAAAAGAAAAAAAAAAGGACTTCAACTAATTTACCCTTGTGACTCTCAGCCTGAAGGCAAATTATATTTAGTCCTGCAGGGTAAATCATCAGTATGACGGAGGTGAGCTTGTAATGTCCCAGTGGCTGCACAGATTCTATCTGATCCCCATTGTAAGCAGCAGTCCTGTCCTGCTTTATGGCAGCTGAGATTCTAGCTATCTGTATAACAGAACATTCTGTCCCAGTGGCTGCACAGATCTTATCTGATCCCCATTGTAAGCAGCAGTCCTGTCCTGCTTTATGGCAGCTGAGATTCTAGCTATCTGTATAACAGAGCATTCTGTCCCAGTGGCTGCACAGATCCTATCTGATCCCCATTGTAAGCAGCAGTCCTGCCCTGCTTTATGGCAGCTGAGATTCTAGCTATCTGTATAACAGAACACTCTGTCCCAGTGGCTGCACAGATCCTATCTGATCCCCATTGTAAGCAGCAGTCCTGTCCTGCTTTATGGCAGCTGAGATTCTAGCTATCTGTATAACAGAGCATTCTGTCCCAGTGGCTGCACAGATCCTATCTGATCCCCATTGTAAGCAGCAGTCCTGCCCTGCTTTATGGCAGCTGAGATTCTAGCTATCTGTATAACAGAACATTCTGTCCCAGTGGCTGCACAGATCCTATCTGATCCCCATTGTAAGCAGCAGTCCTGTCCTGCTTTATGGCAGCTGAGATTCTAGCTATCTGTATAACAGAACATTCTGTCCCAGTGGCTGCACAGATCCTATCTGATCCCCATTGTAAGCAGCAGTCCTGTCCTGCTTTATGGCAGCTGAGATTCTAGCTATCTGTATAACAGAGCATTCTGTCCCAGTAGCTGCACAGATCCTATCTGATCCCCATTGTAAGCAGCAGTCCTGTCCTGCTTTATGGCAGCTGAGATTCTAGCTATCTGTATAACAGAACATTCTATCCCAGTGGCTGCACAGATCCTATCTGATCCCCATTGTAAGCAGCAGTCCTGTCTTGCTTTATGGCTGAGATTCTAGCTATCTGTATAACAGAGCATTCTGTCCCAGTGGCTGCACAGATCCTATCTGATCCCCATTGTAAGCAGCAGTCCTGTCCTGCTTTATGGCAGCTGAGATTCTAGCTATCTGTATAACAGAACATTCTATCCCAGTGGCTGCACAGATCCTATCTGATCCCCATTGTAAGCAGCAGTCCTGTCCTGCTTTATGGCAGCTGAGATTCTAGCTATCTGTATAACAGAACATTCTATCCCAGTGGCTGCACAGATCCTATCTGATCCCCATTGTAAGCAGCAGTCCTGTCTTGCTTTATGGCTGAGATTCTAGCTATCTGTATAACAGAGCATTCTGTCCCAGTGGCTGCACAGATCCTATCTGATCCCCATTGTAAGCAGCAGTCCTGTCCTGCTTTATGGCAGCTGAGATTCTAGCTATCTGTATAACAGAACATTCTATCCCAGTGGCTGCACAGATCCTATCTGATCCCCATTGTAAGCAGCAGTCCTGTCTTGCTTTATGGCTGAGATTCTAGCTATCTGTATAACAGAGCATTCTGTCCCAGTGGCTGCACAGATCCTATCTGATCCCCATTGTAAGCAGCAGTCCTGCCCTGCTTTATGGCTGAGATTCTAGCTATCTGTATAACAGAGCATATTGCATATTGCAGGATTTTGAGCCCTTGACAGAATGAATGATAGAGTGGATTGAGATAAGAAAGCTATATAATAATACTGTGACAGTGTGACAGTTATATATAATATGAGACTTTATGAAAAGTTGAATATTGTGGCTGTCGGGGTAATGGGTAGCTGCTACTTCTCCTTAGCATAGTGTTAGTTTCATTGTTGTCTACGTTGCTGGCAAACTGGTGTGTCATCATGTCTGTCAGGGCCCCCCAGTGGGAGTGGGATCCTGACAGGACTCCCACCGCCCCCATCTAATGTTGGACCAGGCAGTGAGGAACATCAGGCTATGTAAGAGCCAACTACCCAATACTAATTACATAAAAAGAGTAAACTATAATTACAGGGTGCAAAGGGATGTTGAGTGCACCTAGGTTTGCCATCCAGCCAGCAGTTACTATTATGGTAATATTCTATAGAGGAAAGAGATAGACGGGGAGGTTGCTATATTGGCATCCCTACAGAGACCTAGAGGATTAAGAAGTGTTTGGCCTACCTATAAAGGTGCAATGACTAAACCCACAGAGAATGTGCACTGGGCAAGTTACAACAGCACAACATGACCTTGTATCCTTATCCTCTAATAATATACAATGTTGCACCTCCTGTTTGAATTTCAGTGCCCTGAATGGCGCTTCTCACATCTATTTGTATACAATCCATTGCCCTGAACATAGTAGTATTTAACTTGCTGTTGGTTTGTTTTCCTAAGCCAAGTTAATAAAGCTAAACTGCCATTTTTTTTTAGCAAGCCAGTATTATGCCTTAAAGCCAAAAAGGAGTTGGTGGATACCTGGCCAATAATCCTAATTACAAGGGGGAGAAGATACTAACAGTATCTCCTCAGCCTAGCAACCTTCTATCGGCCAACTCCATCATGGATCTGCCCAACCCCATGATATTGAGTATGGGGTAATTCCCCATCAGCAGGCATGGGTCACTTGGTAATTACTCTCTAGAAGTCCATGCTGAGGGCTTTGACAACTTCGTTTAGAGGAAACTGTGATTCTAAAAGCCAAGAAAAGTATGTTTAATATATTAAGGTCCAACCATCTTTGTCAGAAGGCATTACTACCATTCTCATAAATCATGCCAGGAAAATCAGTTCTTTAGTTTGTCCCAACTGAGCAGGACCATTTGAGGTACCAACGACGTAGGGTAAGCTCCTCTGATGCACATGCCTATTAATAGGAATCTCCATGTTGCACCATCAAAGCAAAACCCATGCAACTACTCGGTTATTAATACAGTTACTGAGTCTTTACACATGTTCATCTGGTTGTCCTAGGCCACTACACTGCTCAGGGTTGAGTATATCTAACTACATGGTGCAGCATCTCTCCACAGTCATGGTTCAATAAGTTCAGTTTAACTAAACCATACACGATTACCGAGTAGCATTAGTAGGGCCATGCCTTCCGATACAAGGGCACAAAAATATTGATCACTGCACAGATCCTGACTGAATTTGTGTGAATGAGTTACACCAAGGAAGTAAGATGTAACGAGCTAAATATACCCAATGTGGTTTTGCAAGTCTGTCACCTACTATTTAAAGGCATGAAGATTACCCAATGGCTTTTTATACATGGAAATAAACTGTAGCCTAAAAGTATGACGGTTGAATTGAGAAGGGAGCTGTGACTTGTGACTCAGTAGCTGTAGAGTTGTGACTCTGTATTTATTATAACACTTGTTGCTGGGACCACCAATAAGGACAGCATCACCATGTAAATATGTACTAGTGTCCTTGACTTGTCACTGTTTGACGATTGTTTCCATCTTTAAAACGTTTCGTACATAAGCACGTTGTACAATTCAGATCACACGGTGATGATTATGTGCAGGGTATTTCTACATTTCAGAAGGCAGTGCATTAGACGAGTCTACGATTGGGGGCCTACAGATGAATGTCTGATTTTAAGACTCTAGGTAAGTCATATTCTGACCTCAAATGGGTGAACTATCTGGATATACAACTTAAATGGTCCATTAAAGTTCTTGGCTTGGGCTGATTGGCTTCTATAGGAGAGTTTGACCTGGTTGTGCAGAACAATAGCGTTGCTGCTGTACCAAAGAGTCATTGCTTCAGTTGTTTAAACATCACATGTGCACCCAGGACCATGCAATGTCTAGTTTTGCTCCTGGCATTCACTAAAAATAAAGAGGACCGTGGTGGCCGAACTAAACCACTGGCTTTGTGGTGTTCTCTAGAGCAGCCACTTATTTTCCTCCTGATCCAGGATTACAACAAAATCTCATGTGTCCAGCTAACAATAACAGCACTGTAATGTTATATAATATCATGAAATATAACATGATATATAATATAATTATGGAACCCACCAGGAACGTTGTGGTCTTTGTTACAATGAATTCCTACAAGAGCTTCATGTTTCTTGACACAGTGACCTACGCTAATGAAGTGTTTGGCTTCTGCTTTAGTGAGGATTCAGCACGGTTTGACTGATCTCCTCGGTGGTTTGAGTCACAGTGTGAGGGAAGATGACTCAACTCTAGAGAAGATCTGAGACAGGGCAGGAAACTCAGCTCAAAGGTTCTTGCTTGATAAGTGTTTTTCTCCTGAAATGTGTTTGTGCCAGTTATCAGTTATATTCTCCCGTGTCACAGTTCTGCTACATTGTATGGCGTCAAATGTGTCATGTATGTTAGATGATCATGCCATAGTAGTTTTAAGCCTATGATTAAGTGCCAGAAGGCACGAAACGCGTAAGTCCTCCCTCTGAGGTGTTCCTTTTTGTATAAATTAAATGTTTTAATTTGCATCTATTTTTGAAGTGAAGTCCAGTTTTTGTGCCAGTCTACCACTGAAATCTACATGACTAGCATTGCCTCCTGAGCTGAAGGTCTGGGGCTTGAGCACCTGGACCCCCTGATGTTATTGGTGAGTTTACCTTCCTGCCTAAATTATTTGTCACACTGGAACTTTTTTTCCCTTTTTCCTATTCCCTGTTAGCCATGTCAAATTCCATAGTAGTTTTAACAAGTATTTGCGTTCAAGCCACCAAGCCTACCTCATTCTAAGGACATGAGAACATTGTTAAACGAATAGTCTTACTTCATGAATGTCTAGATGTTTAGACCACATCTCACCTTAACTGGACTTTAGTGCAGGATTGCAGGAGTATCTAGGACAGCATAGATGCCTTCAGCCCTATCCCTATTGGCCTTCTGTCAATGTTGCATTAGGATACTGGGACACTGGGTAAAAACCCAGTGGCCCCAACTCTTTCTGGGGCCCATTAACCAAGCCGGCTTCCAAGGCCAGAACGTAGTCTCCTCCTGTCTGGACTCGATGGGGACAAATAAAGAAGGAGGTAAGTGATGCACACGTGTGTGGGTAGGGGTCTAGGTTGGATGCGGGCACCTGGTAGAGGGACCTTCAGTTGCAGTCCTGGATGGCCCAGTCTAACCCTGCCTTCAGTAGTAGCTTACTATAGAGTAAAAAGGGGCAAAAATGAATGAGCTATTTCTATATAAAGATAAAAGATGTTGACTTACCAAAGCTTAGGGGGCTCTAGAGTGAACTTCCTAAGGGACCCCTCAAAATATTAATCTACATCAAAAGTTATCTATAGGTCATGTTGATGCTGATAGCTCTGCTTTTGTAAGTAATTGTTACTTGAAGTTCCTAAACCTGACTGTTTTGCCAACTGTCCCTTCTTAACCTGTCAGTTAGAGTTTCTAATGCTATCGGACTCCAGCTGCACAAATATGGCAGCCCCCTCATAGAGAACAGGGTCGTAAGAAAGGTAATGTAAAAGCATCAGGCAAATACTTTTATGGCAAAACTATAAATAACATTCAAAGACAATGTTATGATAGATAATAAAAAAGGTTATTTTCTGATGTCAGTATCTCTTTAACAACTAGTCTACAGGATGGAGATTTCCTCCCTCTGCTTTGCCAACCTTCCATCCTCCCACCTATCAAGTGGAAAACCTTGTGCCCAAAAACACCCCTCTCTGCCTGCATCTCCGGTATTAATCTATGGGAAATACTGCGACCAAGGAACATATACTGGTGGCACTGGTATAGAGAATTGTGTCTGCTAGTAAATGTTAGTGAATCAGTCCCAAACTCAGTGTATATTAAGGCCACCCTACAAAAGAATTCTAAATCCTGATTTGAGAGTACGCTTGGAACGCTTGGGTGGTCAACTAGGCTAAAGTGTTAGTTTTCTCTGACTTCCCAAAGCAGCTGCATGATAAATAGCGATCACTGTGGGTGTCTGTGGTCATGAGCTGCACCTCTGTGGTAGAGCTTTGCAAGCTGATCTCTGGGCTCAGATGTGACGTTAGGTTGTTCACACAGGAGACAGAGCAGCAGAAACAACAAATCTGTACCCTACCAGCTGCTGAAAAAATAGAAGTACAATAAGGGAAAAGTGGCTCATAAACCCCTCCGCTCCCTTGTGGCAATAGAATGTGTACTACTCACCATTGATCCAGTGATATGGGCACTGACCTACAAGACATCCTGGAGGCAGGGAAGAGATTTATGGGGGTTCCAGTTGTTGTTGAAACTCTACCTACTGCTTCTTCCATAATATTTGCTAAGTTATCTCCTTTGTGACTCAGTTGGTTAAGGCTGACATTGATTCCTACCAATTGCTGTCAAATAACATGTACTACTCACATTGTATTTACCCAATGACTCCATGGGTATTGGGTATTGACCAACACAACATCCACCCTCTGTGATCATTCTAATGTTCTGATTGGATACAGGTTGGTCTAGCCCTGTGATCATTCTAATGATCTGATTGGATACAGGTTGGTCTAGCCCTGTGATCATTCTAATGTTCTGATTGGATACAGGTTGGTCTAGCCCTGTGATCATTCTAATGCTCTGATTGGATACAGGTTACTCTAGCCCTGTGATCATTCTAATGTTCTGATTGGATACAGGTTGGTCAAGCCCTGTGATCATTCTAATGCTCTGAATGGATACAGGTTGGTCTAGCCCTGTGATCATTCTAATGTTCTGATTGGATACAGGTTGGTATATCCCTGTGATCATTCTAATGTTCTGATTGGATACAAGTTGGTATAGCCCTGTGATCATTCTAATGTTCTGATTGGATACAGGTTGGTCTAGCCCTGTTATCATTCTAATGTTCTGATTGGATACAGGTTGGTCTAGCCTTATGATCATTCTAATGTTCTGATTGGATACAGGTTAGTCTAGCCCTGTGATCATTCTAATGCTCTGATTGGATACAGGTTGGTCTAGCCCTGTGATCATTCTAATGTTCTGATTGGATACAGGTTAGTCTAGGCCTGTGATAATTCTAATGTTCTGATTGGATACAGGTTAGTCTAGCCCTGTTATCATTCTAATGCTCTGATTGGATACAGTTTGGTCTAGCCCTGTGATCATTCTAATGCTCTGATTGGATACAGGTTAGTCTAGGCCTGTGATCATTCTAATGTTCTGATTGGATACAGGTTGGTCTATCCTTGTGATCATTCTAATGCTCTGATTGGATACAGGTTGGTCTAGTCCTGTGATCATTCTAATGTTTTGATTGGATACAGGTTGGTCTAGCCCCGTGATCATTCTAATGCTCTTTTTGGATACAGGTTGGTCTAGCCCTGTGATCATTCTAATGCTCTGATTGGATACAGGTTGCTCTAGCCCTGTGATCATTCTAATGCTCTGATTGGATACAGGTTGCTCTAGCCCTGTGATCATTCTAATGCTCTGATTGGATACAGGTTGCTCTAGCCCTGTGATCATTCTAATGCTCTGATTGGATACAGGTTGGTCTAGCCCTGTGATCATTCTAATGCTCTGATTAGATACAGGTTGGCTGTATAGTGTGGAAACACCTGAACACAGAAGCAAATTAATATTTTATTTAGTTATGAAATGATAATTACACAAATGAATAAACAAAAAACTTTAAATCTCTACATGTTTTTTTGCTTCTAAACCTGATCACTCCCCCCCCCACACACACACACACCTTTTAACGGTAATAATGTTCTTCGCAAAGTCATTCTATGATATAAGAAGTACAACGTTCACATCTTTCAAACTGACTATAAATGATGGCTATAAGGGCATTATGAGATATATTATTTCTCTCTTTGCACTGAAATTATATTTATATGAAAAAATATGCAGTTTGATTAAATTTGGTACAGTCTGGCCAAGTTCTTTGTGTGCTTTTGAATAATAATAATGTATTATCTGGAGTCTCAGATGACAGTTCAGTCATGCTGTTCCATTGCACCTTTACCTCTATTATAATAAAAGGGAAGAGGCCCCCCCACCCCCAAGCCTGACTGCAGCGAGACAGCAATCTGGACAGTCTTGACCCAAGCTGAACCTGTATGTTTCATTCCTAGAGATCAATAGGAATTGGACTCTATTCATCCCATGGCGGGTGCAGGTCATGGGCAGTGACAGAGATCACTCGCAGCTGAACCTCATAAA
The DNA here is from genome assembly GCF_017654675.1 of Xenopus laevis. Lineage (NCBI taxonomy): Eukaryota > Metazoa > Chordata > Amphibia > Anura > Pipidae > Xenopus > Xenopus laevis. Next base: position 7,771,392 of record NC_054382.1, on the reverse strand, counting down.
ATACTCTGAGTTATTTTAATAGAATTCAATAACAGAAACAAATCAACTGCACAGAGCAAACCTTTCCTGTTCATGGGAGTTTGTATCATTCCCACACATACACACACAGAAAGGTTTCCAAAAAGTAATTTTGGGAAAAGGAATGTTCTTGGATGTAAAGTTGCGCTGGCTGCCTATTGTAAGGCTTTTGTTAAACCCAGCGGGGCATTAATGAGAGCTCTCCCCAGGCATAAAGAAAACAAGCAGGAGAAATATAAAGGAATGAACACACTGGGCAGCATTCACTAAAAGGGGCTAAATGCAAGGTATAAGAAAAATGGTGCAATGTTTTTCCCCACCTTGCAAATTTTTCCCTTTATAATTCCTGCATAGTAGCAGTCCCCACAACTCTTAGTTCATTGACGGGCGGCTGCATTAGCACAAGATACTGAGTTTTGAGGAGTGGAAGTTTACCCTCCTTTTTGTACTTACTGTGGTTTCACAGTAAATGAGGTCTTTGGGTGCTAGTAGAGGGGTATATTTGCATTAAGAAACCCATTCCCAGTAACCCTGGTTGTCAGTGGGTGCTTAAAGCATTTTTAGGTTGAACAACAATAATATTGTAATAATATTGTAATTGCTTCCATATTGCCCTACTGTTTCCTGCCACAATCTTTCCTACCTACTATCAGGCCCAGATGTATGGCAAGGCCTCTAAGGCCCGGGCCTAGGGTCAGTGACATAACTATAAAGTAAATATGGTTGCCACCTGGTTGGTATTTTACCGGCCTTGCCGGTAAAAATGATGGCTGGTACCAATATTATTAATAGGGAAAAAAGATAAATATTTAGGAAGGCCGGTATTTTTTTCCAGAAAAGGTGGCAACCCTAAAAAGAAGCAGACCCCGGCAGATGCAGGGGGTCTCTGGTTTCTCTATAGCTAATAAAAGAAAACCTCCTCCTCAGCTGCTCTCTTACCTGTGGCAAGGAAGGGGGGCGCGAGTCCGGTGGGAGTGGGCGGAGTTGGGGCAGGGAGTGGGCAGGGCAGAGGCGGTATGTGGGCAGGGCGGATGGTGTGTGGGCGGGAAGGAAAGTGGGCAGGGGGATGGGGATTGTGTGCTGGTCTCTCTGAAGATTTTTTTGCAGGGGGGTCCGGCTCTAGCTACGCTACTGCCTAGGGTGACACATTTTTGGGGGCAGCATGCCGTCCAGACACATTTATATTTCAGGACTCCTACAGGGCACCTGGAGTGGGGTAGGGTTGCCACCTGGGCGGTATTTTCCCGGCCTGGAATAAAAATAAGATAAACATATAGGAAGGCTTGTATTTTTTTTCAGAAAAGGTGACCCTAATTGCCACCTGTTCCCCCAGTAATGACCGGGCATGGGGTGGGTCCATGATGTATAGGGGTGGGGCTGTGTCATCAAGGGGTGGGCCTATGACTCAGCAATTGGCCGATGGCCGCGTCAATCATGGGGAATCCTGCCCGGTTTTCCTTATTTGGAAAACTGGGCAGGAAGTTTTGACCCGGGCAGCCCTTCAAAATACCGAGTCAAAACCAGACAGGGGCAACCCTAGAGTGGGGTTGCAGGGGGAGAAAAGGAGCCAACCAGAACATGTGCGTGGGGGGGGAGTTCAGGAGGCGACCAGCCTAGCGGTGCTTCATTTGGAAGTCGACTATTGGTTTGGAGGACCACACAGAGATGCCAACCCAGTAATATTATAAACTAGGTGTGTCTTATCCATGCCCCATTTCGACCCCAGACATGCCCCACTGCTAGGGTTGCCACCTTTTCTGGAAAAAAATACCGGCCTTCCAATATATTTATTTTTTTTCCCTATTAATAACATTGGGATCAACCAAAGTTTTTACCGGCCAGGCCTGTAAAATACCGGCCAGGTGGCAACCCTACCCACTGCCCGCTTGCAGGGCTGGACTGAGAATTAAAACAGGCCCTGGCATTTCAGGTACACAGAGGCCCAATCAGCCCACATAGAGGCCCACCCAGTCCCCACCAGCCCACTAAATACTGACTTTCTATGGGGCCTTATAGCAGCCCCTCTGGCATTTGCCAGAACCGACAGATTGCCAGTCCGTGCCTGCCCGCTTGTACCTGCCGCCCTAGTTACCGGCCCATGAGTTCCAGCAGGTTACACTCTGCACTGATTATCCCCTCCCTGCTGAAACGTATTCTCGCGCATTTGCATCTCTGTGCCAAACAAACCATATGGTTTCAGTGTTTTATTGTCTGCGTTTGTGAGACGTGAGCTGCGGCTGTCACTGAATAAATCAATCTGCTGCTCCACGTACAGATCTGCAGGGTAGAAACTGTTTTCTGAACAGGAAATCTGTACAGCAGTCGCTTAATTCAACTGAAAAAGACTCCGGATTAAATATTACCTTAACTACATTTAGTCATGTGCAGCATGCGCCCCAAGTTCTGCAAACATCCAGTAAAATCTGGGCTCTTTATTTGAGAAGACATAAAGAAAAATGTGACCATGTTCTGAGCTCTAGAAATGACTCATTCCGCATTCTGTTTCTAATTAGGGGAAAGTCATTTACTATCAAGAGTTATATGTGATGGGAACAACAAATACAAATTCTTCTGCTACAGAACATCTTATTTTACTTATATGGTCAAATCTCAAAAGCCCTATCTGTGCCCATTCCTTCAGCCTGGTGCAACACTAAATTATGTTATAGGTCAGAGCCAGATAGGAATCATTCACCAGAAGACCAGTTAGGGGGAGATTTGGGGTGAGTGCTTATTTGTGCCCTGGGTACCCCTGGAACTATAGCAGGGTGACACCCCAATGTTTCTTTATACCTGTAACCTTGTTATGAGCTAAGGGGGCCCAGTCTGAAGGTCAGTTAGAGGGATATTTGGGGTGAGTGTTTATTTGTGCCCTGGGTACCCCTGGAACTATAGCAGGGTGACACCCCAATGTTTCTATATATCTGTAACCTTGTTATGAGCTAAGGGGCCCAGTCTGAAGGTCAGTTAGGGGGAGATTTGGGGTGAGTGCTTATTTGTGTCCTGGGTACCCCTGGAACTATAGCAGGGTGACACCCCAATGTTTCTATATATCTGTAACCTTGTTATGAGCTAAGGGGGCCCAGTCTGAAGGTCAGTTAGGGGGAGATTTGGGGTGAGTGCTTATTTGTGCCCTGGGTACCCCTGGAACGATAGCAGGGTATTTTAGCCACCCCCAATGTTCTTGCTGTTCCCCTGATTTTACATTAGTCACTCCAGGATACCATTAACTTTTGGAGAAATGTTGGGACCCCCACTTCATACAAAATACAAAATGATTGCTGCCACCCTTAGGCTAGAGTTGCCACCTTTTACGGAAAAAGGTGTTAACCCTTTTTTCCCTATTAATAACATTGGGATCAGCCATCATTTTTAATACCGGTACAATACCGGCCAGGTGGCAACCCTACTTTAGGCTAAGAGGACCATCAAAACCTTTGGACATTCATGGAGGCCTGAACATCGGTATTTAATGCAAAATGAAAAGACAGTGGGGCGGCTCCAGATGTACAGAGTCCTGGTGGGTCAAGTGGGCAGTACCTTTCTTGTTTGGCAGAATTCTACACCCAAGAGCTGAGGGTCCAACAGTGGCAGAGTTGGCTCGGGGTTGCTTATACTGTTTCGGCAGCAGAAATGCCACCAGTTGTGGCACAAGCCTAGGATACATGGAAAAAGCCAAAATCCAGGGGTCAGATGAGCACTTTAATTGGCTGGTAAATCTTTCCAGTCAAGCTCGTCTCTGTTTTGATGTCATTATCTTTCCCAAGGTGATTAATAGAAGCATTATTATATTGTATAGCAGTGATCCCCAACCAGTAGCTCGTGAGCAACATGTTGCTCATCAACCCCTTGGATGTTGCTCCCAGTGGCCTCAAAGCAGGTGCTTATTTTTTAATTCCAGGCTCGGAGGCAAGTTTTGGTTGTATAAAAAAATGTAGGTTGACAATCCACATAGGGGCTACTAAATGTCCAATCACAGCCCTTATTTGGCAGCCCGAGAACATTTTTCTTGCTTGTGTTGCTCCCCAACTCATTTTACTTCTGAATGTTGCTCACGGGTTCAAAAGGTTGGGGATCCCTGTTGTATAGTGTCCCAGATAGGAAAGGAATATCTCACATGGGCAGTTAAGTCAAGGCAAACAAAGGCTGACTGCCTCTCTTGTCTACTCCCAGATATCCCTAATAAGGTTCCCGAGGCTACTGACTCTATCATTGGGTAGTCTAGACCTCTGATAAAGAACAATGCAACCAGGGCTATTGGGCTAATAATATAATGTATACAACTGAAAATGATCTATTTTGTACAAAAGGGTGATGACATATGGTAACATGTGTCTCGTTTTTTAATATCCCCTCAAAATGACTTGCCATAGTATCAAACCCACAAGTAAAACCTATTATAGGTATGGAACCTGTGATCCAAAATACTCAGGACCTGGGGCTTTCCATATAATGGATCTTTCTGTAATTTGGATCTTCATACCTTAAGGAAAGAGAAACTCTCAGATTTGGGCGACTAATCTCCCGAAGTACCTCCCGCCGGCTAGAATCTGAGTGTGTGTCTCTGCCCTCAGTTTACTAGGAAATCATATAAACACTAAATAAAGCCAATAGAACCGGTTTTGCCTCCAATAAGGATTAATTATATCTTAGTTGGGATCAAGTACAAGTAACTGTTTTATTATTACAGAGAAAAAGGAAATAATTTTTTTAAATCTTGAACTTTTTGGATGAATGATCGATGTTCTCCCATCGATGGTTGAGTCGATGGGAGATGGCCTTCTCGTATTTCTGAGCTTTATGGATAGCGGGTTTTCCAGATAATGGATCCCATGCCTTGTGGCAATCTGGCTTAATCATGGAAAAATGTGAAGGGGTGATTAAAGGGGTGGTTTACCATTAAAGTTAACTTTTAGTATGTTATAGAAAGGCCAGTTCTTCAGTTCTTTTTTTTTTTTTTTTTATAGTTTTTTCATTAATTTCCTTCTTCTTCTGACTCTTGCCATCTTTCAAATGGGGGTCACTAACCCCATCAAAAAAAAAGAAAAATTCTCTGTAAGGCTAAAAATGTATTGTTATTGCTAATTTTTATTGCTCATCTTTCTATTCAGGCCTCTCCTATTCATATTCCGGTCTCTTATTTAAATCAATGCATGGTTGCTAGGGTAATTTGGACCATAGCAACCGGATGAACCAGAAATTGCAAACTGGAGAGCTGCTGAATCAAAAGCTAAATAACTCAAAAAACACAAATAATAAAAAATGAAAACCAATTGCCAGTTCACTCAGAATTTCACTCTCTCCATCATACAAAAAGTTAATTCAAAGGTGAGCACCCCCTTTAAGATTACCAGGCTGTCTTTAGGAGGGACAGGGGCCCTGGGTAGTGTAAAAGTGAACAAATTCCATTGGATCATACAAATGTATTTCCTTTCTGGGGAGGGGATGTAATCAGGGGATAGTGGGGATTGAGCCCCCTAAAGTCTGGCAATCTCTGATGTACAAAGTATGCCTTAAGGGTCAGGGCACATGCTCAGATTCGGGAGATTAGTCAAATCTCCTCTTCTTCGGGGCGACTAATCTCCCTGAACTGCCTCCCGCTGGCTAAAATGTAAATTGCCGGCGGGATGGTACTCAGGGTCGGACTGGGGGGCTCAAGGCCCACTGGGACTACTGTCCAGGGCCCCCCTCCGACTCCCCCGACCCCCTACTGTGACATGCCAAATACACGCACATAAAGGTGCTCCTCGTTGCTCCTGGGTGTTTGGTGCCAAGCACATGTGCAGATGGCGCAGCGCGGCGCCTAAAAAAATCTTTTTTCCGGAGATCGAGAGAGGGGTCTGGCCCGGCAGGGGCCCACCGGGTTTTTTCCCGGTGTCCTGTCAGGCCAGTCTGACACTGATGGCACTAGAAGCGTTTCGTTTTCCGAAGTCACCTAAAGTGGCTAATCTCCCCGAACTGCCTCCCACCAGCTAAAATGTAAATCTCCGGCGGGATGGCACTTAGAGGCTTCATTTTTTGGAAGTCGCCCACTTCTGACCCTGACCCTAAATGAACATAGGGCTTTCTCTCCAGAGCACTGGAATGACTGCAGATGGAGAGGAGAGGGGTGTCAGTGTGGCTAACAAATCACTCAGTGCCTTTTGCTGCTGGATGGATTAGATAATGAAAGAGAAAATATTTCTCCCTTTGAAGCAGTTTTGCCCTATGGCTACACACCAATCCCAACGGGTCATTCCAAATCTGGTTATAAGGGCACAACGGAACTGTTTGCTTGGCACCTTTCACCAGGACCAAATGCCTTCCCAACAGAAAGTCACAGGAAAATCCTACAGGATTACAGTCAATGTTACTTGAAATCAGTGCCTCTCTGACTGCTTCTATTCTCTACACTGCTGGTTCTGGCTCCTGAAACATTTTTAAACCTCTGGACATTTGTAATGAAGACATATTAGAAATTTGTTCAGAAGGTCAATTTCTTTCAGTGGGCAAAATACCAGTTCTTTAGGTGCAGTTCCCCTTTAAATATTTGTAAAAACAAACAGGGATTGTGGGCTGACAGTAGCCGTGTACAGCTGTGCTCTTAATTAGATCTTATCCAAGAGACACGACAGAAGAACAGACACATTGTTAGAGGATACGCACTGTCCTACAGTGTTCAGTAAACAAACACATCGCTCTGTTCCATTCATGAACTAGAAACTCACTCCCTTCCTTCCCGTTGCTCAGTGCCTGGGTAATAAAGACATCCAAATATCCTTGGTAGTGATATCACTGTATGGGACATTAAGGCATTGTCTCTGCCAGCATTTTGGGGTTGAAACTTATCCTATGTGCCCATTGAGCAGATGCCATTAAGTAATCGAGTCAGTGCAGTTCAGAGCTGTTTTGGCAGAAAACGTTCTGTGTGAGCTTAGCCTAAAGCATCACTGGCAGTAGCCAGTTTACCTTGGGCCTTGATGATGTCACAATGGAGTATATGGGCAAAAAAGCTATTTAATGACCTGGTTGTCTGTTAGGGTACTGAACAACCATAACCAGGTAAATGGACGACACAGTGTGAAGCATCTCTGAAAGTGGCCCATGTGCCTTGGAGATTGGTAATGTCACAATGGAGTATATTGGCAAATAAGTAATTTAATTGCCTGGCTCACAGTTAAGAAACTGAATAACCCTCAACCACTTTTTATTTAGCATAAATGGAATACACATTCTGAGCCGTCTCTAGAAGTGGCCTATGTGCCTTGTAAATTGGTATTGTCACAATGGAGAGTATATGGGCAAATAAGTAATATAATTGTCTGGCTGGCTGTTAGGAAACTGAATAACCCTCAACCACTTTTTATTTACCATTTTGACTTAAATCCAGGTAAATGGACAACGCATTCTGAACTGTCTCTAGAATTGGCCTATGTGCCTTGAGGTATGGTAATGTCACAATGGAGTATATGGGCAAAGAAGCCATTTAATGACCTGTTTGGCTGTCAGGGCACTGAATAACCATCAACCACTTTTCATTTACCATTTTGAATTAACACCAGGCAAATGGGCGACACTGTCTAAAGCATCTCTGGAAGTGCCTATGTGCTTTGGAGATTGGTAATGTCACAATGGAGTATATTGGCAAATAAGTCATTTAATTGCCTGGCTCACAGTTAAGAAACTGAATAACCCCAACCACTTTTTATTTAGCATTTTGACTCAACTCCAGGTAAATGGACTACACATTCTGAGCCGTCTCTAGAAGTGGCCTATGTGCCTTGTAAATTGGTAATGTCACAATGGAGTTTATGGGCAAATAAGCCATTTAATGACCTGTTTGGCTGTCAGGGAACTGAATAACCATCAACCACTTTTTATGTAGCATTTTGACTTAAATCCAGGTAAATGGACAACACATTTTGAACTGTCTCTAGAATTGGCCCATGTGCCTTGGGGCATGGTAATGTCACAATGGAGTATATGGGCAAAGAAGCCATTTAATGACCTGTTTGGCTGTCAGGGAACTGAACCATTTTGAATTAACACCAGGCAAAAGGGGCGACACAGTCTAAAGCATCTCTGGAAGTGCCTATGTGCTTTGGAGATTGGTAAAAAGTAATTTAATGATCTGGTTGGATATTAGTGAGTTGAATAACTCAGCTACTTTGCATTCTGACTTTACATCAGGTAAACAGACTGAGCATTCCAAGCATCCCTATTGTGATATTACCAAACCCTGAGGTACGCTGGGTGGTTTGCCTAAGGGCTTGGTAATGTCACAATGAAGTGTATGAGCAAGGAAGTTTTTCTAATGTTTTGGTCAGGCTTTTTGTTATTGGCTATTAGGGGACAATCACTTGACTTTATTCCAGCAAAACTGAGGGGCCGGAGTGTAGTGGGGCTTGGTAATGCCACAATGGAGTGTTCGGTTAAATAAGCCGTTTTTATGTGTTGATCACGCTCACTTATTCTGAATGGCTGTCTAATAATAATCCACTTCCATTCTGTATTGTGACACCTATTACCTGCGAAGCATGTGGCTTGTCCCATAGGGAGTCATTTAATACAATTGTCGCTGGATGAATAAACACAGAAAGTTGCCAGTGGAGTTCTTATATAATGAAAGAGAGAGAGAAGATACTGCTCCTTGGGGTAAACACTGGTTTATTCTGGGAACGAATTAAACACCAGAAGGAACATTTCAAGCACAAAAGGAGTTGGCAGGAAAGCTGGTCTTTATCTGCAGCCAAATTCTTCTGTTTGTCCTCCTACAAAATCAGTGTTTCTACAGTTTATTTGGGAATGCTCGCTGCACTTTCCTTTGCCTTGGGAGACATTACAGCTGCCTTTAGGGGGGAGCCCAGCTCGGGACCCCAGATCTGCACTTATAGTATAGGATAAATAGTGTGTACAAGACAAACTGGTGCATATAATGCTTATAGCTGGCCTGTCCCACCTGGAGCCTCCAGCTTTGCAAGAACTAAAACTCCCAGCAGCCACTGTTAGTGATAGAGGCAAAGGTTCTGGTATAATTAATGGGCATTTTCAGCAAGTTCTTGATACTACAATGCACATCCATCACTACCAGCTGTGTAAATCCAGGTAAATTCAAAGCTTACAAATTAATTTTCTAAGGTCCCTAGAATGTAGCAATAAACTGCCCGGTTGTTCCCTGTGTGTTGAATAAGCTGAGCATCATTTTTTTTTTTTTTACCATTTATTATCATTATTTCTTTTAGTGTATGTATTCTAAAATATATTTTAGGTGCTGCTTCCTTCCTTTCTGTTCCCTTTGGTAGCTGATTATTATATGTACTTGGATTGGTTGACCTGAATGTTAGAAGTAGGATGTCAATTATATAAATTAGGTGGAAGCTGCTATCTCCCATAGGAAGGGACATGTTTATTTTACCTTGGGGTGTTTATATAAACTGTAAGCTCCTCGATTTACCCTGTCTTCTTCTCTCTGATTGGCAAGTGCCTTATATAACATAGATATGCATTTACTGTGGTTCCCCTGCATGGGCCTAACTGGGTGGATCCACATTTGATCCTTTGCCCATACCTGACTAGCAACCTGTATTTTTACCCTCTAGGATTCTGTCCTATTGGCACGGATCCGATCTGATCCCCATTGTAAGCAGCAGTCCTGTCCTGCTTTATGGCAGCTGAGATTCTAGCTATCTGTATAACAGAACATTCTGTCCCAGTGGCTGGACAGATCCTATCTGATCCCCATTATAAGCAGCAGTTCTGTCCTGCTTTATGGCAGCTGAGATTCTAGCTATCTGTATAACAGAACATTCTGTCCCAGTGGCTGCACAGATCCTATCTGATCCCCATTGTAAGCAGCAGTCCTGTCCTGCTTTATGGCAGCTGAGATTCTAGCTGTCTGTATAACAGAGCTTTCTGTCCCATTAGCACAGATCCTATCTGATCCTCATTGTAAGCAGCACTGCTGTCCTGCTTTATGGCAGCTGAAATTCTTGCTATCTTTATTACAGAGCATTCTGTCCCAATGGTCAGAATTTTGATACCCATCGTTGGAGGATTCTAAACACTTCCCAAGACACCAGGGATAAAATGTAATGTATTTATGTCTAACACAACTTGCCTGTCAGTATATTCTGTGAGGTTTTGGGGTGAAGGCATGAGATGAGAAGGAGGCAGGCGCAAATCAGCCAGTTGCTGTGTGTTTATATGGAACGAGGAAACTCCCACCAACACACTGAGAACTTTGGCTCCATAACAGAAACATCTGTAACTTTTTCCTTGGAATTGCCATACAGGCCGTGTTGCTGCAGAGCTTTAATGTAGCCCAGGAAAACACTGGATCAACCAACATTTCCTTAGAAATATTCCGTGCTGGGAATAACTGCGCTGGCCAGTGTTATAGCAACAGGCTCTGAGATCATCTGATCAGCATCAACAAGCATTCCATTAGTACATAAAGGCAAACTGCATCCCATTATTTCTGAAATGTTTCCGTTCAACTCTATATTAAACACATAACTGCCTGCCATGGTGCTGTTTCCACTGACTTTCTCAGCTTTCTTATCTCAATCACACTGCGTTCAACATATATTTTAGAGTTTTAGAGTTGGCATTACATGAATGCAGCATAGGTTACTGCCAGTAATTGTGATTTGTCTCGTTCAAGGAAAAAATAAATATACTAAGAAGATCTCCTTGGTCTGCGGGGACTGTAGAAAGTCTTGTTGTCAGAGAAATCAATAAAGTCAGGAGGCCATATATCATCCTGGCAACATTTGCATGACTGTGGCCCACACGGAGGTAGGAGACAAAGGCTGGCTTGTTGGGAGCACATTACGAATACAAATGAAGATGTAACACAATACTTGGGAGGAAAGTCAAACTGTTTATGACAGGGAGGCAAAGCACCGCCATGCACTTATAATACACTGGGGCTCATTATAAACCTGCAGCTCAACAGGGACGACAGGAGCCAGAGACGTCTCGTGAGCAAGTTGTCCCCTTGTATTTAAAGGATGCAAACATTGATGAATGTTAGTAGAGTGAGGTGGCAACAGAAAGGCAAGATGATGTAAATAACACAGAAAAAAAATGGCAGGAGGGCAAAATGGATACAAGAGGATAGGATGGTCACAGCAGGGAATAATGGCAACAGTAGGGAAAGTTGAAGACAGAAGAGCAGCAGAGCAAGAGTGAAACAGTAGGGCGAGATGGAGAGAGACATCAGCATAGAGACAGTTAGCCAGATGGTTTCAGTGGGGCAAGTTGGCAACCAGTGTCAGACTGGGATTCCAGGGGCCCACCAAAAAACCTTAGACCTTGGGCCCACTTTATAAATTATTATTCCTCCTCTCCTCACTTTACCTCTTTATTCTCCTAGTCATCTACTTACTATATTCTATTCTTCCAATATTAAGCCCCTTAAAGAAATAGGGAATGATCAAGAAATAGGCTAAATGTTTAGAAGTAAGAAGGCCCACTGACACTTGGGCCCACCAGGACTTTTTCTGGTATCCCAGTGGGCCAGTCCAACACCGATGGCAACAGTAAAGTAAGATATAGACAGAATGGCAAGATAACGACAGTAGGGTAGTTGGCCACCGCAATGCAAGGTGGCATCCAGTGGTGACTTTAAAAGACCTGGAACCCCTTTAAAAAATTGTTTTCGGCCCCCTGTTCCCCCTCAGCCACATGAAATTACAGATTCACTGAAAAATGCTAAAGATTGTAGGTGATTTCCTGAGCATTGCGGGTGGTCTTGTAAAATTTCAGGTCACCACAACCCCAAAATGTAACCCCACCGCGATTAGAAGGCTTTATTGATTCCTTTATAGTTACACCACTGTAGGCTACAGTAGGGTGAGATTATTGCAGTAAAGGAAGATGAAGGCAGGGGTCAAGATGGCAACAGTAGGACAAAATAGTGAAAGTAGGGCAAAATGGCGACAGTAACAATTTATGTCAGTACTACAAAGCTTGCACCTTCTATCTTCATGGTGGTTGGAAGAAGAAAACCCCCTTGCCCCATGTCCATCCATTTATGGGCGCCTACAAACAAAAAGTTCAGCCTCCAGTTCTTGTTGGCTATGAGTGTGTGTATTCGTGTGTATGTGTGTAACTATAGCTTCTCTAATGCCTAACCCCAAGGTTGGATGCAGCCTGCACTGGTAGGGTATATGAAGTGAGAGGCTTGTCAGGACTAGTCCTGTGGTGTTAGGGTATAGAGAGTCATTGCAAAATACTGGATAAGACCAACCCTAATAAGGAAACTGGCAAGAGATGAGCCTTGGACTCAGGGAGTGGAATGACGTAGGAAGGAAGGGCACGAAACAAAACTGAAAGCAAACCGGGTCACTGCATGAGTTAGTGTGAGAAAACGAAACTACTGTATGTGCAGGTAATCCTGTAGCTCAGCCATGTCTTCGGAGAAGGACTTGTTATCCAATACAATTCAAAAGAGCGATTCAAAGAGTATGTTGTTTTTTTAATCTTAATGTCAGCAGGCCTCACGCATTTCGGGAATAAATAAATTTAGCTCAGAGTACCAAGCCTAAAGCTCATCACAGTGTAACCAGGCCTGAAATGTTTCGGGAATAAAATTTATTAAACTGTACCAAGCCTAATGCATTTTGGGAACAACGTTCATGTCAGTGTAACCAGGTCTGACTCATTTTGGGAATAAAATGTATTTTCACTCTACCAAGCCTAATGCATTTTGGGAACAAAGCTCATCACAGTGTAACCAGGCCTGATGTGTTTGGGAATAAAATGAACTCACTGCATCAAGCCTAATGAATTTTGAGCACAAATCTCATCTCGGGTCTGACTTGTTTTGGGAATAAAGATAATCTCAGAATGCCGCACCTAATGCACGTCTGAAACGAATCTCACGTCAGTGTAACCAGGCTGACGCGTTTCGTGAATAAAATGTGTCTAAGTACCAAGAGTATCAGGCCTAACGTGTTTCAGTTAAAAAACTAATTTCAGTGTAAGCAGGTCTATTGCATTTCAGCAATAAAATTAATTTCTTTGTAAGCAGACCTAATGCGTTTTGGGTGTCATTACAATGGGGCACAAAAGCGTTGGCCTGGCTTTATGAATTTTATTCTTTGTATGCACATAAGGAAGGAGCTCAACCACAAACCATTAGAAATGTTATCAGATATGATGTGGGTAACTACTGTACGCACAATAACCATGTCTCTGGGGCAGTTACACAATTCCTAAATATTACAACTATCATGCACAATGAAACATACCCTGGGCTCTTAGATTGTGCGGTCTTGTTAGCATCTTTGCTCCAGTTTGTACCAACAAGACTGACATTGGGGAACGGGGGGGAGACACAGATAGGATTCCTTTCCCCATTCAAACTTAAGGTGGCCATAAACATAGAGATCCGCTCGTTTGGCTCCCGTTATGCGCACATTGAGGTGGGCAATATCGGGCTGATGTGATCGTGGGCCCTAGGGCCCCACGATCGGATCATAATGCATACGATACGGGTGGTCGGATTGTGGGACCGCATATGAAGCCGAAATCCAACGGGATTTTTTAACCTGCCCAATCGAGAAGCCCGTCGGATGGCCCCACACACGGTTCAATAAGCTGCTGACTCAGTCTGCCAGCAGCTTTTATGGCATTTAGGAGCCCAGACTGCTGCAAAAAGGGCTTATTAATAGCAAAGGGGTGGGCAGATAGGACAAAGGGTTTGGGTGGAGTTTAGCCATGTTGGTGTGTGGGGCCCTCACTATTCCTTATTCACATCCAAGTCGTTGCAGCGCACTCCAAAGTCAAAAGGATCGCTCAGATAGGTTGTTGGTTAAAAATTGATCCTTTATTGGTTACATCAGTTTAAAAGAAGAAATGCTAACACATGGTCTGACGCGTTTCATAACTATATACTTCATCAGAGACCTGGCACTATTCCTTGCAGCAACAGTTACTATCTATTTCACCATGCTCCAAAAGTTTTATTATATATATATATATACATATATATATATATATATATATATTATATATATATTATTATATATATATATACCCCCTTTTTACGTTTTTCAGAGGAACAGAAAAAAATGGTGTAAAATCCAGGAAATGTAAAATCAAGGAAATGTATTATGCATAATATATAGGTGGGACCACAAAACAACTATGTAAAATTTCATTTTATATATATATATATATATATATATATATATATATATAGTGCCAGCATATCACACACAGCTGTATAATATAAGGGCGTATAGATCAAACATACACAGTACACACTAATAGTGACATATATAATCATAAATGAAGCAAAATAGGTTTTTTTAAAAAAACATTGTTAATATAATTTAAGTCATTATTCTGCGGTTATTTCTGCACTTTGTCATCTACCAACCCTCATTCTCCACGTGCCACGTGTCTCTTTAAAAGCCCTGCCCTGTGGGCATCAATTATACTGAGCCATAATATGGCAGCGGCAGTGTGACACGAATATTTTCCGGAGAGGGAGGGAGCTAATGGGCCAGACATGGCGTGTATCGGAGGGCATGAGTACGCCGCGCAGCATGCTGTTAATGCCTGTTCATTTATTTAGTGTGTTGATAAATTGAAACTGTAAATCAATTCTTTTGGAAGGCCATTGCCACTTCTCATACAGCTGTTCCATCAGGCGCGCGCCATATCTGTTATATTTTATTGTTACAGGGAAAGATCTCTTGGTGCTCAGAGGTTTACAAGCTGCATTCAGGCATGACCCATTGTGCAACATGTATTTAAAGGCGGACGCTTACTATAAAGCCCTAATGGCTATTGAAACATTGTAGCAGAAGCCAGCTGGAAGCGCGTCAGGCTTGCAGCCCTTGGTCCCTTTATACATCCAATAACATGATGCTTGCTCTCCTGAGTAACTGTACTCATGTGCAAGACTGAGATGCATCTGGTAACATGGGGCTTATTCTTCCTTGGTGTACTGCACCTGGGTCACCATGCGTAATATTGAGATGAATCTGGTAACATGGGGCTTATTCTTTCTTGGGTACAGTATGCTTTAACCACGTGTAATTACATTTTGTAATATGGTGTTTATTCTCCCTTGTGGTACAGTGTGCTGCCAACATATGTAATATCAAGATGCATTTGATAATATTGTGTTTATTCTCCCCTGGGTACAGTATGTTCTCACCATGTGTATTGTGATGCATCTGGTTATATTGCACTTATTTTCCTTGGGGTACTGAATCTTATTATGCATCATAATATGGTGTTTATTATCCCTAGGGGGGTGCGGTACACTGTTAACATGTGTAATATTGAGATGCATCCGGACATATGGTGTTTAGTCTCCCCTGGGGTACAGAATACTCTGACCATGTGTAATATTGTGATGCACCTGGTTATATTGCACTTATTCTATCTTGGGGTTCTGGTTATATTGCACTTATTCTATATTGGGGTTCTGGTTTCTGTGATGCATCTAGTTATATGTTGTTTATTCTCCCCTGGGGTACAGTACTGTGTCACCATATGTAATACTGATATGCATCTGGATGGGGCTTATACTCTTCCAGGGTAAAGTATCCTCTCACCATGTGTAGTATTGAGATCCCCCTGGAATTATGTCCCTTATATTCTTCTGGGGCACTGTGTGCTGTCACCATTAGAAATATTTAGATGCATCTGGAAATATGGTGCTTATTCTCCCTTGGAATACAGTACACTGTGACCATATGGAATATTGAGATGCATCTGATAATACACTGTACCTTGGGGTACAGAACACTCTCACCATGTATACTATTGCGGTGCATCTGGTTATATTGCACTTATTCTCCCTTGGGGTACAAAATACTCTCACCATTATAATATTGTGATGCATCTGGTTATATTGCACTTATTCTCCCTTGGGGTACAGAATACTGTCACCATGTACAATATTGTGATGCATCTGGTTATATTGTGCTTATTCTCCCTTGGGGTACAGCATACTCTCACCATGTACAATATTGTGATGCATCTGGTTATATTGCGCTTATTCTCCCTTGGGGTACAGAATACTGTCACCATGTACAATACTGTGATGCATCTGGTTATATTGTGCTTATTCTCCCTTGGGGTACAGAATACTGTCACCATGTACAATATTGTGATGCATCTGGTAATATTGTGCTTATTCTCCCTTGGGGTACAGAATACTGTCACCATGTACAATATTGTGATGCATCTGGTTATATTGCACTTATTCTCCCTACTGTCACCATGTACAATATTGTGATGCATCTGGTTATATTGCACTTATTCTCCCTACTGTCACCGTGTACAATATTGTGATGCATCTGGTTATATTGTGCTTATTCTCCCTTGGGGTACAGAATACTGTCACCATGTACAATATTGTGATGCATCTGGTTATATTGCACTTATTCTCCCTACTGTCACCATGTACAATATTGTGATGCATCTGGTTATATTGTGCTTATTCTCCCTTGGGGTACAGAATACTCTCACCATGTACAATATTGTGATGCATCTGGTTATATTGTGCTTATTCTCCCTTGGGGTACAGCATACTCTCACCATATACAATATTGTGATGCATCTGGTAATATTGTGCTTATTATCCCTTGGGGTACAGAATACTGTCACCATGTACAATATTGTGATGCATCTGGTTATATTGCACTTATTCTCCCTACTGTCACCATGTACAATATTGTGATGCATCTGGTTATATTGCACTTATTCTCCCTACTGTCACCATGTACAATATTGTGATGCATCTGGTTATATTGCACTTATTCTCCCTACTGTCACCATGTACAATATTGTGATGCATCTGGTTATATTGTGCTTATTCTCCCTTGGGGTACTGGTTCCTATGACTGTTCCCGGGGAGCAGCATCAGTAGGAAACATAAGAAAGCAGAGTGGCACAGTGACAGTTTAATGGCTAAGGTGGAAGCTTGTGTTGCTTGGGCCAGTGGGTGAGCTGTGCCACATAAATTCATAGGGTAATAACACATAGAGCAGCAGTTACATTAAATGAATTTTCAGTGCAAGGTAATTGGCTTCCTTGAGACTGGTCAGTGACTTATTTGTGCTCTGGAGAAAAGAATGTGATTCTCAGTGTCTCCGGCATCTCTAGCATTCCTGGCATAGTTCTATCTGCCTGCAGCGATTATACACACACACACTCACACATGCACATTATGCAATAAAAAACAAATAAGGTGCAATCCATCCCTGATGTGTAATCCCAAGAGCTAGCACTCGTTCTGCTAGAATGTAAAAGCAAAATAACCCTAGCAAACACCTGCATTTTGCATTCAGTCATTGCTCTATATGGATAGGGCCACACAGGTGACTAGGTGCCATGGCCACTGGCATTAGGGAGTGACCTCTTCTTTTAAACCATGGCGATCCGTTGTTTAGTCTGATTTGTTATTTTTTCTACTTATTTCATCTGAATGGATAGTTGTAGATCAAGAGTGACCAGACTTTACTAATGTGGGGTCTACTTTTAGTGATGTTGTCTCATTATGATCCACATCCATAAAAACATTGTTAGCATTTTGTTCCATGGAAAATATTACTTAAATATTGATTTATGGGAAAATGTATATTGATATATTTAACAAAACATTAATTATTATCTAACCTTAATAATGATAAATATCAGAATGAAAAGCATGAAATAGGATTGTGATTTAGTTAAGCTGTTTGTTGACAGTGTCTTGAGATCTACTGCTCACTAAGGCTCAGGGCACACAGGCAGATTCGGGGAGATTAGTCGCCCGGTAACAAATCTCCTCTTCTTCGGGGCGACTAATCTCCCTGAACTGCCACCCCTGCCTTCCCGCTGACGAAAATGTAAATCGCCGCGGGATGCACTCGGATCGATTCGTTTTCCGAAGTCACCCAAAGTTGCAGAACGAGGAAACTTCAGACGACTTCGGAAAATGAATCGCTCTTAGTGCCATCCGCTGGCGATTTACATTTTAGCCGGCGGGAGAGGCAGTTCGGGGAGATTAGAAGAGGAGATTTGATGACGGGAGACTAATCTCCCCGAATCTGCCTGTGTGCCCTGACCCTAAAGGTCTACTGGTAGATCCCAATCTACATTTTGAACACCCCTGTTGTAGATTATTCGACTGAATTTAATAATCTTTCATGGTACAAAGAATAAAATCTGCATGACTATGGCCAGCTTTAAGAATAAAAAAAAAGGTGTTAAAAGCTAGTTTTTGGCACTACCGCAATATAATAAATATAAAAGCAGTAGTAAAGCATAAATTAGTATAATAAAGAGATGAAAACATACTCACAGTTCATCCCAGTCTATGGGCGCTAGGGTTGCCACCCGGCCGGTATTTTACCGGCCTAGCCGGTAAAACACCTGCCAAGGCCGGGGCCGGTATTACAAATTTACCGGCAATGCAGTTGCCGGTAATTTGTAATACCCTTTAAAAAAAGCCCTCGGCCTGCCCCCAATCGCGCAGAACTTACCTTTTTTGCAGTGTTCTTGACATCGGGTCGATGTTGCTCCGCCCCCTTTTGCGGCACGCTGTGTAGCCCCGCCCACTTTTGTGTCATGACCTGCCCCCTTCTGTGCCCACCCCCCACTGCCCGGTAATTTTTTACAATAAAGGTGGCAACCCTAATGGGCGCATATATACAAACCAATAGCAAAAGATGTAGGTTTTTTCAAAAACAATAAACCAAAAAGTAGTTAAGAGTTCAAAAACATTTATTAGGACAATACAGGTGAAGGCCTAACGAATTTCGTGCCTATTGGGGCACTTACTCATAAGCTCATGAGTAAGTGCCCCAATAGGAATGAAACATATTAGGCCTTCACCTGTATTGTCCTAATAAATGTATTTGAACTCTTAACCACTTTTTGGTTTGTTGTTTTTGAAAAAACTCACATGTTTTGCTATGGCCAGCTGTAGGCAAGCAGTCTAGCTGCTCATCAGGACCCCAGCGATACAAGGCAGAGACACTGAGCCACCATCTATGAAACATTAATAAGATCTTGTGATCTGAGCCCACAAACCACTAGTAATTTACTATATTCACTTCTTCTAAATCATTCACATTCCACTGTTCCTCCCATGAGCCCAACTCAGCATTCTGTTTCAGCTCCAGAGCCAAAAGGTCCGGTATAATAATCATCAGTGAGTAGCCTCTAGGGAAAGGAGCCTAGAGACGTATAGGGAGGAAGCCTGGCACAGACACTCAGTCTGCCTTACACAGAACAACCAAGAAGTATGCAGACAGACTGGACAGACTTATGGCTTCTGCAGTCAGCGAGTGCTGGAAATAAAGGGTGCCAACTAGGGCACTGGTGTGTTGCAAGGTCTGCGCTTGCCATTTGGCCCCAGGAGTTGTCCTACAACGGCTGGAGGGCCACAGGATGACCAACATTGATAGAAAAGTATACCCAGGGGCGATCCTGGCTCCTCTGCCGCCTGAGGCAGCAGCAGTTGCTGCTGCCCCCCCTACCCCAGAAATTCGCTCTTAAAGTACCAGGAGCAGCATTTTTGCTGCCCCTGGTACCTAGTGGGGCGCTGCTGCCTGAGGCGACAGCCTCAACTCGCCTCATTGGGGAAGCACCCCTGAGTATACCTTAGCCTCCTATATCCATTAGCTTCTAATCTTCCCCTAAAAGCTTTCAAGATATCCCATTATATTATTTATTATTATTATTATTATTATTATTATATAATAAATGCTATATCTGCCCTGTGTCAGGTATATGCTGCACACACACCGGCCCTGAATGTTCCCTTCCCAGGAGCACACAGTGAGCTTTATGTTGACATCCCAATGTGTCCTGCAAGGTAAATTATTGCACATTTTATGCTGCTCTTTGCCTAATTATGGATGATGAATTGCACCAGCTTTACAGACAAGGTGATGCCAATTAAGGCATTTTTAGGGCCAGCGATATTTGTTATTCTTACAATTATATGGGCTAATGTTTAACTAGTGGCAACAGGATCAGACTCTGAGCTCTCCGTGTGTACACTTGTAATAGATACAGAAATTCACTAAGATTCGTAGTTGCGCCAGGCGCAACTTCGGGCACTTCGCCACACTTCGCCAGGCGTAGTTTCGCCAGCGCTCCGCAAATTCACTAAAATCCGAAGTTGCGCACAGGGGTAGCGTAAGGTTGCGAAGTTGCGCTAGCGTTGATTCGCTAAGTTACTCTAGCGAAGGTTATTTGCATACGGCGCCAAATTCAAATTTCAATGGAGGAATACGTACAATCACTACAAATGCCTGGGAAACCTTCAAAACATCAAATAAAATTTTTTTTTTGCCCTACACATGTGCCCACTGTATAGTTAAGTTGCCATGAGTCAGGAAATGTAGGGGGGAAGGAGGGGAGCCCCAAAAAATTTTTCGATCTTTTTCAGCCATCACCCATAATATAGAAAAAACGCCAGCGTTTTTTGGGACTTAGAAAAAATTTGAACTTTTTTTGAAGCAATCCCTATCTACTCTATTGCACTTCGCCTGGTCTGAGGTGGCGAAGGAAGTCTAGCGTAAAAGGTAGCGTTCAGTACACTGCGCAGGTTAGTGAATTTGCATAGTTACGTCCGTAGCGAAAATTCGCCAGGCGTAAGGGTGCGAAGTAACACTAGCGAATTTACGCCAGCGTTCGTTAGTGAATTTGCGAAGCAACGAAAATGCCCAACGCTAGCGAATTGACGCTAGCGTTAGGCGCTTCGGCGCTTAGTGAATTTGCCCCTAGGACTCAGCTGGAAAAATGGGGATAACAGGCAATACAAGAATGTGGGCCCAAAATGTGATGGGGGGGGGATTCATAAAGAATGGGTGCCAACTGCATGGCATTTCAACAGCTGAAGGTTGCGTCCTAGCTTAGACAGTATACTATGAACTAGGGCTGCTGCTGTTCACTTCTAATTAAATAGCAGCAATATTGGAATGTGATCATCAGTTGGTCAGGGAATGTACAATTCTGTCAGAAGGAAGGGGGAGCTGACAGTCCTTGGACTTTCCCATGAGTGGGGCCCCACAATGCAGTGTGTGGAAAAGCTTAATTAATGAATGACAAATGTTCCTTTTGTGCCTGTAGTATAGGAGCAGTGCAGAGATTAGTGCCTGGGAAGGGAATGTTGGTATAGTAGGGCAAGATGGAGGCACTAAGACATTATATCAGCATTTTCCATTCTACAATTCTTCAATTATTGCTTTTTAAAAGCTTTTTTTTTTTAAAGTGTTTCTTTGTGATTCATCCTGAGTCACAGAGTAAGAGGCTGGTAGGGACGTCATGAGCAGAGGACGCATGAGTATCTAGTACCACGGGCACAATAGAGACAGCTGACTAAGCAGATGCCGGGCACAATGGGAGAATGAACAGTTTTAATGTCATTGAGCTTCTTTTTCCCCAACGTTTGGAGATGGGCCCTGAAAATGTTGCTTAGGGGGACATGATGTCTAGGGCAGAAATGTTCTTATTTATTTGAACGCTGCTTTAACCCATAGTAAAAAGGTAGCACACCTATTATCAGGTTATAATGTGTTAGTTTCCCTTTATCCGTCCTGCAATCTGTTAAACTGTACGTGCTGAGATACATTGAGCTCAGAGATCTGATGAAACAGTGCGGCCATTGGTGCATCTGGGTGAGACCTGCTATGGTTAACACTGGGAATAAACATTGTACTGTCAGTTATTATTAATAATCTCTAATAGTCTCTGGGAAGGGAGTGTGACTGTGGGATAGCAGGTATAGTAGGGAGAGATGGTGCCTATAGTAACAGTGTATAATAGTCTCTGGGAAGGGAGTGTGACTGTGGGATAGCAGGTATAGTAGGGAGAGATGGTACCTATAGTAACAGTGGGATAATAGTCTCTGGGAAGGGAGTGGGAAGGGAGTGTGACTGTGGGATAGCAGGTATAGTCTCTGGGAAGGGAGTGTGACTGTGGGATAGCAGGTATAGTAGGGAGAGATGGTGCCTATAGTAACAGTGGGATAATAGTCTCTGGGAAGGGAGTGTGACTGTGGGATAGCAGGTATAGTAGGGAGAGATGGTACCTATAGTAACAGTGGATAATAGTCTCTGGGAAGGGAGTGTGACTGTGGGATAGCAGGTATAGTAGGGAGAGATGGTGCCTATAGTAACAGTGGATAATAGTCTCTGGGAAGGGAGTGTGACTGTGGGATAGCAGGTATAGTAGGGAGAGATGGTGCCTATAGTAACAGTGGGATATTTTTGGATTCCAGGCTTGGGGCAAGTTTTAGTTGCATAAAAACCAGGTGTATTGCCAAACAGAACCTCATTTAGACTGCCAGTCCCCATAGGGCTACCAAATCACAGCCCTTTCTTGGCACCCCTAGGAACTTTTTTCATGCTTGTGTTGCTCCCCAACTCTTTTTACATTTGAATCTGTCTCACAGTTAAAAAAAGATTGAGGACCCTTGCTTTTTGATACATTAATTGCTGGTATTTCTCTGAAGCCGCTGAGACGTGTATCAACTGATGTATGAATTAAGCTAACATTTTTATTGAATTATTTCTTACTGTAGGACAGTTACTCTCACTCTACTTGGGGATAAATTTATTATGGAGCCAGTCTGGGTATCCTGTGCTCTTTTTACACATTTTTTACAGCTGTGCTAGATCTGGGGGGCATGGGGGACGCCCTTACCACTTGCCCTTCCAACTTGCCCTTCCCACTTGTACTGTCACTTTAAATTGGTGTATGTTGGAATTCAGACCAAATAATGTCACTTACCCCGGATGGTATTTGAGGTTACATATTGTGTCCCCATCAGAATGGCATGGGCAATACTAATCTGTACCCAGGGGAAGTGATCTTAAAGCTCTATGTACAAATAAATAGAACTGTTCTTTCTTATATGTATGAGTTTCCCTTTAAGTTTTAGCTCCCAGGCTGAGAAGTTTGGGGCAGTGAGTAGGGATTGGTGAATTTTTTCGCCTTGTTTCACTGTGGAAATGACGGCCATAGACTTGTATGGCTTCGCACGTCAAAAAAAAATACGCATGTCATAGATTTTAATGGGCATCGCCAACATTTCGACGGCGGCGAATTTTTGGCGAAACGAAACGGGTCAAATTTGCCCATCCCTAACAGTGGGTTAAAAGACAAATATAGTCAGAAATCTGCTGTAAATAGGGTGGCATATTTCATATTTACATGGCTCCCCCCTCTCCCGGAGAATCACTTATGACTGCTGAATATGCCCTTTGTCGAGCAGCTTGTTTGGATATTAATACATTTTGCACTAAGTACGTGTCTGGCTGTGTGTGTGTCTATGACCAATCTGGCCTGCGAACTAAAATTAGCCAGAAAGCGTGAGTCAAAAAAGTGAGTGGGTGTTCTGTCTGACTTACAGTCCTTCTGCATTGTGGGTTTAGTGTACTACTCCATATGTCATGTATAGGCTGAACTACATAATAGAGCCTAGAAACGGGATATCCCTGTGGTCTCCCCTTTTCTCCGACTCTCAAATCTCGTTGTTCCTCGAGTTCAGCAAATAACAAAATCTTTCAATAGGGTGGAGTCAGTGCTAAAAAGCGCAGGGAAACAAGTAATAGCAAAAAGAATGATATAGTGTAGTATATTGTATTAATATGGCCTAACAGACCAGCACACCAGCTTAAACCACCACGTGTAATAGTTCTGATCTACAACTAATAGTAGGCTGGACTACATCTTTCTGCTGACGTTGCAGAGGGGCAAATTGAAAAAGACCAACTGTAAAGCTGCTTCGTCGACCACAAAGAACTTGAATTAATTGGCTTCAGAGCAACCTGCTCATTGCCGACCCCAGTACCAAAGCAGTATCAGTTAGGCGGTGACACTTTATAGAGTTAAATATATTTTATTTCTCAGCCTCTCCACTGCTTCTATATCCAAGAAAAGAAACCCATTGATTTCTGTACTGTATTATTTCCCTGATGAGACGGGCAACTAAAAATATCAGCAGCAATAGGGCTATTTATGGGCCCCCGTTTTCTAGTCAACATTATTGTTGGCTGTATAAATAGACCCTCTCTGTCACCGAGTATTAAAGGGATTGTGTTTCCGAATCCTTCCCTCGTGAGAGTCGTGTCTATAAACTGATATAAAGGTCCCCAGCGTAGAACAAACATCTTATTTACAGCGTGGAACAGGCGTGTGGATATTAGAGACCTCTCATTCAATAAGCAGAGAGCGCTGGTCGGATCAATACCAGAATTAGTCATTCATAATAGCCGGCCTGCATAGTTGCCAGCTAATAAACAATGGGAAAGCACATACAGACATGGGAAAGCTTGGCAACAGCAGCACAACTGTTTATTTAGTTACTATGGTGAGAGAGCAAGTTATAAACCTCAGCATTTGTACAGGGGCTCTTTATTGCACCATAGCCTGGAGAATTAGATAGATGATAGATAGATAGATAGATAGATAGATAGATAGATAGATAGATAGATAGATAGATAGCACAAGGCTGCAGGCTGAGTTAAACAGGGAACTCTGAGTATCACTCATGTATTATAAAGGATAATGTACCCCCTACTGTAAATTATAAGGATATTAGAAGTTACTGAGGGGTTCTGTGACCATATAAAGGCATATGAGTTATACAGGGAACTCTGAGTATCACTCGTGTATTATAAGGGATAATGTACCCCCTACTGTAAATGATAAGGATATTAGAAGTCACTGAGGGGTTGTTCTGTGACCATATAAAGGCACAAGGCTGCAGGCTGAGTTATACAGGGAACTCTGAGTATCACTCGTGTATTATAAGGGATAATGTACCCCCTACTGTAAATGATAAGGATATTAGAAGTCACTGAGGGGTTTTTCTGTGACCATATAAAGGCACAAGGCTGCAGGCTGAGTTATACAGGGAACTCTGAGTATCACTCATGTATTATAAGGGATAATGTACCCCCTACTGTAAATGATAAGGATATTAGAAGTCACTGAGGGGTTGTTCTGTGATCATATGAAGGCACAAGGCTGCAGGCTGAATTATAAAGGGAGTTCTGAGTATCACTCATGTATTATAAGGGATAATGTACCCCCTACTGTAAATGATAAGGATATTAGAAGTCACTGAGGGGTTGTTCTGTGACCATATAAAGGCACAAGGCTGCAGGCTGAGTTATACAGGGAACTCTGAGTATCACTCGTGTATTATAAGGGATAATGTACCCCCTACTGTAAATGATAAGGATATTAGAAGTCACTGAGGGGTTTTTCTGTGACCATATAAAGGCACAAGGCTGCAGGCTGAGTTATACAGGGAACTCTGAGTATCACTCATGTATTATAAGGGATAATGTACCCCCTACTGTAAATGATAAGGATATTAGAAGTCACTGAGGGGTTGTTCTGTGATCATATGAAGGCACAAGGCTGCAGGCTGAATTATAAAGGGAGTTCTGAGTATCACTCAGTATAAATTAAAAGGATTTTAGAACTCAGAAGTCATTGCATAGTTCACAGGCTAAGTTTGGCAATGCTATCAGTTTTTATTAGTGTATTAGGTATAATATATGCCTGTTGCCAATGATAATGTTCCATTACTATATAAAGGTTCAATGCTGCAGGCTTACTATCAAATACTATGAGATAATTACCATATTTCCACAACACTCTTTATTTTTGAACATAAGCTTTAATAACACTAAGTATTATAAGTTCCTATATATATTGTTTGTTCTTCTACTGGCGAAAAGTTAAATCAGTCCTAGACCTGTACAGACAGCTGTGCACTAAGTGCCCTGTATAATTTTTTACACCAAAGTGTATTTCTAGATATATATTTATATATATTTATATTTCTGGTGTTCCTGTCTCTTTAATATTTAAGGACATAGAGGACAGAGCCATTTATCCTGAACTCTGAATATTGTCACATAATGCTAAATTCTGGGCTTTGGTTCTCAGGGAATGGAAGGTACACGCAGAACCCTTGTGATACAAAAGATCATAAAGGCAGCAATCTTGTAGTAGTGGAACAAGTTCAGCAGATTATAGTGTTTGCTTGACCTTTGAGATGCTCCTCTGTTCCTGCGCTGGGCCAAGAGAGACACAGATACACAATTGATTTACTCTCATGTAATTGATAGGTGAAGTGACTGACACTCAGCGCTCAGGCTCTGTTGTTTAAAGGGAAAAGATGCATTCTTTATTGTTCTTCATTTATATAGCACTGACGTATTCTGCAACACCTTTCACAGATTATACATTAGTCCCATCCCCAGTGGAGCTTACACTCTAAGATCCCCATCACATTCACACACTATGGTCAGTCTTACCGGAGCCAATTAACTTGTCTGTACGTTTCCAAATGGTGGGTTCGATCGTAAAATTTTTACCGTGCCCCCCTCCACAACACACCATCCGCCATCCCTTCAACAATTACAGTGCTGTGAAATATGTTGGCGCTATATAAATACATTAATAATAATATCCAGACTGAGCTGGCAGTTGATTGATGTGCGGTGCCTGTCGAGAAGTTGTCTGGCCAATATTGATCAGAAGACCAGTTGGGCCAGGATTTGAGGGTTCATGTGGTTCTCTTCTGACCCATCACCGTAGGCACACTTACATTATGATCCCAGCTTGCCAAAGGAGTAAATCTATATTGGATGGCCAGATTTACTCATAGGAACAGCAACAATTGATGGTACCCTTTGAGTTTTCAAATAATATTAAAGTGGACCTGTCACCTACACATAAAAAGCTGTATAATAAAAGCAATTTGCAAATGAAACATGGAACCCAAATTTTTTTCATTAAAGCATCCATACCTGTAATAAAGGTGTTTAATATCTCAGCTGTCAATCAAATATTACCGGGCCCTATGCCTGAGGCATAGAGGTGGGGCAATCAATTACTTTCACTTTCTATTCAGCACTTTCTAGATGTTATTGCCCTCCACACATTCCCCCTCCCTCCTTGTGTCGGACTGGGGAGCCCAGGGCCCACAGGGCCTACTGTTCAGGGCCCCCTCCGACCCCCTGCCCCCCTAATGTGATGCGCCCCCCTACTATGACGTGATGAGCGTGCATGTATGAAGGTGCCTGCGTGTAGAAACTTTTTTGTTTGTCAAATCCGCTCGGGAGAGGGGACTGGCCTGGCCCATTAAGGGTCGGGCGCACCGGGTTTTTTCCCGGTGTCCCGCCGGGCCAGTCCGACACTGCTCCCTCCTAACACTACCCTACTTTAATTTGGTAGGGTACTGTGCATTGGCATTAGATCCCCCATTCTGATGCATACATACGATTTTGAGGTGATACACAATTTGTCTTAATAACAGTGTCCAGAAAATGGCTCGTGCCTGCTTGATGTGATTGTGTAATTCCAAGACTGAAGGAAACTAAAAGGTAAATATAAAATTTAGTGTAAGTAAATTTTATTTTGCGCAACTAACATGATAGCAAATAATATTATTCCTTAGGGTGACGGGTCCCCTTTAAATCCTACTGGCAATCTGAGACTCATACGATTGTTAGTATTTGAGTCAGGAGGGAATTTATTTTTGCTTTTTCCTGGTTATAGTGTCAGACTGGGGGTCCTGTGCCCATCTGGGTTGCCACCTCAGGGGCCTGAACACACCCCCTCGGGCCCCTGGCACCAGCTGCAACCAACCACCGTCTCCCGGGCCCCCAGCCCCAACCAACCACCGTCTCCCGGGCCCCCAGCCCCAACCTTCCTCTGCCCCCTCTGTGCGTACCTTATTCTTTTTGCAGTCACTATTGGGGTCATAGGGAAGGTCAGGGGGCCGCACCCAGGGTTTCTGGCCAGGGACCAAGCTTGGATAAGCAGGGCCCATGATGGCCACGACCCACTGGGTTTTTCCCCTTGTGTCCCACCATCCAAGTCCAACCTTGGGGGATACAGCTTCAGAGCCTTCATCTTCATCAGTTCTTTTCTATCTTAATGTGAGAGTGTCTTTTATCAGCTACTACTGAATGTAACCTTGAGTGTGAGGAGAGAACAGTATCTAGTATATAAGAAACAGGAGCTGATGATATAAGGAGCCAAAAGCAACAGAAAGATCAAGTGGGATTAGAATAAATGCTCCTTGGACTAGACTGACAGTGATCCAATGAAGAATGCAAGGGAGAGAACTAGACTTAAGTGGGAGAATTAGAGGAGAGAGAATGGATCAAGTGGCTGTGGAAAATCCGCTCAAAAAGCTTAGGTGATAGGCAGGGTAGTAGCTGCCATTATACATAGGATCAATAGGAGGAACACATTTATATTGAATGGGAAGGAAATGCCCTGGTGCAGAAACAACAGCTGAACATGGAAATATTGGACACTGGATGGGACTATTACATGGAATGTAAAATGAATAATATCTTTTTATTGTTGATTCAGCCTATAGAGGCACCTGTTTCACATGGATTTATAAATCTATTCTATTCTATGTTTGTTCTTCCTCAGGAGAAGCTGCAGTATGAACGTTCATCTTAAAAAATAAAAAATAAATAAAATATGAGATATAGCTTTAGATATGACATTGGGAGGCACATTTATCAAGGGTCGCATTTCGAATTCATGCGAGTTTACTAAAAATTCCCCTAAACTCCCATGAATTCGACCAATCGAAATTTATTAATAAAATAATAAAATTCTGAACTCGGACGAATTGAATCGATCCGAAAACTTGAATCGGAATTGTTCTGAATTAGAAAAACTCGATTCGAGTGAGGAAGGCTTCAAACATCACCAAATTGATCCCTGGACCTCTCCCGTTGACTTATACAGTAATTCGGCAGGTTTTAGGTGGCGAATAGTCAAATTCGAGTTCTTAAAGGGCCAAAGAATGATAAATCTCGAAATTCTAATTAAAACTGGAATCGAGTTTGGATAATTCACAATTAGAATTTGAGAGTTTTGACCAAAAAAAAAATCGAAAATTCAAATTTTCACTGTATAAATCTGCCCCGAAGTGTCTGACCCATCAAGATACTAAAAAATCTCCTGGTGGACCAAGACTTCAGTAGGCCCTTTAATTTACTCACCAATTTGGCCCCAGAAAATGGCCTTGAACAGCAGAAGTCCACATGGACCACCTTGCGGCTGCCCTTCTCCTGTGGGTTCTTTGTAAGCTCCTAGGAGGTCACTATTGACTTCTACTGTGATTGGTTAGTGAGAGCAGCTACTGTTACATCTACACCCAACCAAAAATATAATACAAACATTTTCTGCTTGCCAAATGGTATAGAGCAGATAACTTAGTGGTTCAGGGTGGGGCCTCTCAAAATTAGATAGCCCTAGGGTGGGATGAATGCAGAGTAGCCAAGTGCAGGGAAAACACCATAAACACCTTGTTTTGGACATAAAGACTTTCAGCCCACATTAAAAACAACCCCCTCTTACTATTTAAAGCTTAATTGCGTGACTGTGCCGGTTGCTTATGGAAATTGCAGTCTTTCTAATTGATTATATCGTTTCACTGTTGCTTGTGTGCAAAGCCAGTCTTGCCCTGTGCACCAATTAATGGGGTCTCTAATTAAAGGGATACTGTCACCTAAATGAATGTTTCCTTTTGTGCCTGAATGCAACGCTGGTCCAGCCTTTTCAAACAATGTAGCAGATGTCAGCCTTGCAAGTCACTCCGTTGGTGGTTTGTGCTACACTATTTTTACAGTCAGAACCGGCAGTGCATATCATAGCGATTACATTTAGGCTAGGGCCACACGGCGCGATTTTGCCGCGATTCTGCGCTGGGCGAGTTGCGAGTTACGAGTCGCTGCGGTTTTTAAGCCGAAATAGCTTTGTTAACTTTGGCGCTGGCGTCAATGCAAATCGCGGCGAAATCGCTGCGCTAATTCACACGCGGCGATTCTTTTTCTACTGTCGCCCGGAAACGCCCAGCGAGGCAACTTCGGGCGACAATAGAAAACGAATCGCCGCGTGTGAATTAGCGCAGCGATTTCGCCGCGATTTGCATTGACGCCAGCGCCAAAGTTAACAAAGCTATTTCGGCTTAAAAACCGCAGCGACTCGCAACTCACAACTCGCCCAGCGCAGAATCGCTGCAAAATCGCGCCGTGTGGCCCTAGCCTTACAAATAGCTTTAAAACTATGGATAATGTGAAAGTTGCTTAGAGTTATCATTTATGTCATTATGTTTTGGGTTTATATTATATCATCATTCATATTTATATCATCTTTAAATGAATGAATCAATAAATAGCATCTTCAGTATCCGGCAAGTCGTATTCCTACAGAGCTGTTACATAAATATATCAGTGCAGAAATGACAGAAGACTGTTGCTCTCGGAACACACTGTATGTAACAAGGCTGGAAACAGAAACTGCAGCCTGAGCCTCCGCGAACCTCTGTAATGAACTTGTTCTTCCTACTTACAATTTATATTACACCCACAACTGTACACGCTACTCTATATTTATTATTCATACTTGGGCGTAGGCACCTGCAGAGTTCTATCATGCTGTACTGTTATTAATGGGCTAGCCATAGATCTCCTCTTATGAATGCTGTACTGCTCGTTACTTCCAGCAAGCAGACTGCAGGCTGTGAGGATGCTGGGAGTTGTAGTACACTCTCTGCCCTTAAATAGACACATTCAAGACTTTGCAAGTTTGGCCTTGTGAATTGGTGGTTTGGACTATTGCCTATGGACAGAGGGATGGACTCTGCGGGCAGGAGGGTGTATGGGTGGGTTTGTTGCTTTTTTGATTTTCTGATATGTTAACGTTTTGAATTAATGTAAGTGTATTTTTATAATAAAAATCCTTAAATAGGCACATTTCTAGTAGAGAAAACACTCTATTTCTTAATATATATATATTAATGCCTGAGTGCCAGGGCTGGTGCTCCAGCAGAATTCTGCACTGAAATCTGTTTGTCAAAAGAGCAAACATATTTTTTTATATTTAATTTTGAAATCTGACATAGGGCTAGGCATATTGTCATTTTCCCAGCTGCCTCCAGTCATGTGACTTGTGCTCTGATAAACTTCAGTCACTCTTTACTGCTGTACTGCAAGTTGGAGTGATATCACCCCCTCCCTGCCCCCCCAGCAGCCTAACAACAGAACAATGGGAAGGTAACCAGATAGCAGCTCCCTGACACAAGATAACAGCTGCCTGATAGATCTAAGAACAGCACTCAATAGTAAAATCCAGGTCCCACTGAGACACATTCAGTTACATTGAGTAGGAGAAACAACAGCCTGCCAGAAAGCAGTTCCATCCTAAAGTGCTGGCTCTTTCTGAAATCACATGACCAGGCAAAATGACCTGAGATGCACCTACACACCAATATTACAACTAAAATAAACACTTGCTGGTTCAGGAATGAAAGTTTATATTGTAGAGTGAATTATTTGTAGTGTAAACAGTGTCATTTAGAAATAAAAACGACACCATAAAAATCATGACAGAATCCCTAAGAGATCTAAATGGAATAGTCCTTTATGAACACCATAGAATTAGACCTAGTTGATTGACTCCCATGCTAATAGTTTCTTATTGGAAATTACTCCCCTCTAAAAACTTCTAATTGTGCTAACTTAGGGTCAGGCCACACTGGGCGTTTTGGGAAGATTTGGTCGCCAGGCGACTAATCGCCTTGTTTTTGCGGCAACTTCGGGCGACTTTGGAAAACGAATCGCCGCGTGTGATTAGCGCCAGCGTTTTTTTTTCATTTTAGCCAGCGCAGAGTGAGGGAAGGCATTTGGGAGATTGGTCGCCGCAAAAATGAGGCGATTAGTCGCAAGTCGACCAAATCTCCCCAAAACGCACAGTGTGGCCTGACCCTAAAGGGTAGGGAATCAAACTACTGGGAATGTTGGATATCTGTTTGGGTTATTTGTTTCAGTGTAGAAAATTAGGGTAGGGTGCTCTTTAGGGGGTAGGGTTTGGTCATGTGCCGACCCACTACCTGAGCTTTAGGGAGTATTACAGGCAAGCCAACCTCTATACCCCTCTATAACAGTGTAATATCGAAATAAAAATGACATCATAAAAATCATGACAGAATTGCTTTAATGCAATTGTCGCACGCATAAAAAGTTTCACAGTTTAGCAAATTGTTCAGCAAAGCGAAACAGGACAGATTCGCTCATCGCTAAAGGGGAACCCCAGAGCTCAAGGCTCTTGAAAAGTGCACTGGACAAAGGTGTATTGACCGGCTAAATTCTGCCCAATGCTTGTGCCCACCGCTGTGCCATGCAATTGTAAATGACCCCATGTACCTCTAAAGGGGTGGTTCAACTTTGAGTCAACTTTTGGTATGTTATAGAATGGCTAATTCTAACCAACTTTTCACCTGGTCTTCATTTTTTCTTTTTCAATAGTGTACGAATCATTTGTTTTCGTTTTTTACTCTTTCCAGCTTTCAATGGGGGTCACTGACTCCATCTAAAAAACAAATGCTTTGCAAGGCTACAAATGTATTGTTATTGCTACTTTTTTATTACAGACCCTCTCCCATTCATATACCAGTGTCGTATTCAAATCAGTCCATGGTTGCTAGCAACCAGATTGCTGAATTTGCAAAACTGGGGAGCTGCTGAATACAAAGGGAAATAACTTCAAACTTTCTGCTAATTGTCTCAGAATTTCACTCTCTCCATCAGTCTAAAAAATAATAATTTAATAAATTAAAGGGGAACAACCCCTTTGAAGCTTGCATCTGGCTCTTATGACTATGACAGGAGCTGCAGCTCCTCTTAAAACACAAGGAAATAAGAGTATGTGGGGGGGAATATTTTCAGGGGATGTTTTCAGGGGATGCTAGAGAGTTCATATGTGCAATTGGCAAAAGGGGATGTTAGAGAGTTCATATGTGCAATGCATCTTTTGGAAAGTAGCCGTGTGTCATGTACAAGAAATATGACTCACATGTGTCTCATACTCAGTACTTGTATGGGCACGAGACGGACTCCTTCTAAAGAAACAAAAGCTCTTGTAACTATCACAAGGGGCCTTAGAGGGATTAGGGCCCATGGCAAAATAAACTTTTTGGGGTCCCAATAACTTGAACAGGTTGGGATTACTTTTTCCTATTAATTCCAGGGAGGAAAACCATGGGGAAAATTTGGCCCATAGAGTTGACTTCGTAATAATAACTCTAAAGTGGAGCAAATGTTATAAAACGGCAATAAATGAGCATGGATCATTTCGTACCAAGTCATTCCATTGTAAAAGAAAACGTGCCGCTGTCGGGATGGCGTCATGTGTTCCCATAATGCACCAGGCCCGGTGGGAAGTCTCCTTGTGTTGCTCCTACCCAAAGAAGAGCCTGACGATTCCCTTTGGCAATTAACTGAAGACTAAAATAAGAACTAAATGCAAAGCTGGAATTTGTCTCTGTCCCAGTTTTCTTCATGCTGCCTATAATTAGCACTCTTGTTAGTATCATGGCTCTTCCCCTATATATGTAAATATCTCTTCCCCTTTTTCGCACCGGTGATGCTCCCACTTACTGAAGGAGCAATAAATGACATCCATGAGGTATGTCCAACCTGCAGGCAGGGCTTTATCTAGGAGTTACTGGGCCCCACACAAAATAATTTTATAGATCCCCCAAACTTTTATAAACATATACTAATCAGTCAGTCCACTACACGCCCTGGGCCGACCAGCAGTTCTCAATGGCTTCATCTATTTTTACACCCCCAGAAGTGGAAGATGGCAAGAATAGACAAAGATGGTGATAGTAGGGGATGATGGTAAAAGTAGACCATGATGTTGACAGTAGGGGCAGATGGAAACAGTAGACCAAGATGGTGACAGTATGGGCAAATGCCAACAGTAGACCAAGATGGTGACAGTACAGGATGATGGCAAGAGTAGACCAAGATGGTTACAGTATTGGCAGATGGCAACAGTAGACCAAGATGGTGACAGTAGGGGATGATGGCAAGAGTAGACCAAGATGGTGACAGTATGGGCAGATGGCAACAGTAAACCAATATGGTGACAGTAGGGGAAGATGGCAAGAGTTGACAAAGATGGTGACAATATAGGCAGATGGCAAGAGTTGACAAAGATGGTGACAGTAGGGGAAGATGGCAACAGTAGACCAAGATGGTAACAGTAGGGGATGATGGCAAGAGTAGACCAAGAGGGTGACAGAATGGGCAGATGGCAACAGTAGACCAATATGGTGACAGTAGGGGAAGATGACAAGTGTAGACCAAAATGGTGACAGTAGGGGAAGTTGGCAAGAGTTGACAAAGATGGTGACAGTATGGGCAGATGGCAGGAGAAGACCAAAATGGTGACTGTAGGAGCAGATGGAAACAGTAGACCAAGATGGTGACAGTAGGGGAAGATGAAAGGTAAGACAAAGATGATAACAGTAGGGGCAGATGGCAACAGTGGACCAAGATGGTGACAGTATTGGAAGATGGCAAATCTCAGGTAATATGGTGTCTTATAGGTAACAATCACACTTGAAAAAGGGCCTGTGATGTCCGAAACATGTCGTGTGGATCACAATAAATGTGCACATTAGCAGTAACCCTGCATTTTGTCCTTCTGTCTTCCACTTTGAAGTTATATATAGGAAACCGTAGGGTAAGATGACAGAAAGCAAAGCTAACAACACTTTATTTCATTGCTTGCCAACCTGCTGCCCTTCAGAAGGGGCCATAGACTTGACATTCCAATGTCATATAATTTGCCCCCCCCCCCCCAAGGCTGTTTTGCCTTTGGATGTCTACTCATAGACAGGCGATATAAAGTGACAACAAAATGGTCCTGAGCTTGTCCCCCTTTTCTAACCCTACAAGGGCGGCTATTGATCAGAAAGCGACCATCACTCATCACTGTCACTCAGCTGGGAGTTTTTCTCTATGAGACAAAGTGAGGAAGTTCTCTGTCACTCCCCCCCCCTCACGTCTCCAGGAACTGGGAGGCTGTCACTTGCCGGGGACTGCTGATGTCATATTACTAAAAGAGAAGTGCTTTATAAACAGTGGGACTTGTATTGCCCCCCCCCTGCCACTGACGGAACGTGAAGTGTGAGCTCGGGGCCACTTCTAGGGAACCAGGAGTACAGATAAGAAATGACAGAGAAGTTTCTGGGAATTCCTGCCAGGGCTCCTCTACATACAGAAAATGTTGTGTTGTCACGTATAATGTGGGAAGTACAAAAACCACAGAGACAGCCATGAGCCGTACGTGCCCAGATTTGGTCATGTGGTTTGACTGATCTCAACCCAAGTATCTGGAAATTATACATCGGCAGATCTTGGTCCCACAGACCCGATCATGTTTAAAACAATGGAATCACCAATCACACGGCATCTGTCTCTTTAGACTGCGGCAGACCAGGATTGGTCAGTTTAGGTACCAGCAAAATCTACAGCACCGGCAAGAAACTAACATTGCACTGTAGATCCTATAGTCTAGGTTACATTTCAGTTCATGCGGGTCTGCTTGTGTATTGGTAATAGGGGTTACAGGTATGGGATCTGTTATTCGTAGACCCGTTAACCACAGAGCTCTGAATTACAGAACTGCCATCTCCCTTAGGCTCTATTTTAATCAGTTGATTCCAATTTGAAAAATATTTTTTTACTTTTCTGTAATAATAAAACAGTCGCTTGTACTTGATCCCAACTAAGATATAATTAATCTTTATTGGAGGCAGAACCAGACTATTGGCTTTATTTAATGTTTCAATGAGTCTTTTTTAGACTTAAGGTATGTAGATAAAAATTACAGAAAGAAAATGCCTGTACTTCAGTCACCAGCCATTGCAGAGGGGAGCACCAAGATGGGGTTTGCAGGTTATTTAGGGGATGACGCTTGCTGTGGTGGGGGGATGAGTTTGGGTGGATAGTGGAAGAAGTTTTCAAAAAACTGGGCACCTTTTTATTAAATTGTGGCCCCATTTAACTAGCGATGCACCAAATCCACTATTTTAGGATTGGGCCTTTGTGAAAGATTCAGCTGAATCCCAAACCAATTCTGAACCCTAATTTGCATATGGAAATGAGAAAAAAAGAGAACCGCATGCGCAGTTAAAAAAATTTGATTCCTTGTTTGTCTGAAGAAAAGTCACTTTGTGGTTTGGATTTGGTTCATCCAGGAACTTGGATTTGTCCAAATCGGTGAATCTCTACATTTTACTTGTTGGCAGGGCTCACCACCCAGGGGGCCAAGGTGACCAGTAGGCTAATGTTTAAGTCCCCCGGGGATGGCCCTACTAATAAAGTTGCCACCGCACCCCTTTATAACCGAACACATATGGAATCCACAGCCTGCATGGCTAATAGCAATTAATTTGCATGCTGCAGACAACTGATTTATGTGCAGCTATGCATCATGCCTCTAAATTAATTGCTAATTAGCCATGCAGGCTGTGGATTCCATATGTGCTCAGTTTTAGGGCTCTTACTGACGAGTGGTTGTAGCTGCGCTCCCCTGCATTCCGTTTTTCTGCGTTCAGCCGCAGGGAAGCGCAGGAATAGACGCGTTACATTTTTTCCAATGGGGCTGTACTCACACAGGCGCGTGTAGGTGACGAACGCAGGTTGAGACGCAACATGCTGCATTTTTCCTGCGTTCAGCGCCTGCATGCACCTGTGTGAGTACAGCCCCATTGGAAAAAATGTAATGCATCTATTCCTGCGCTCCCCTGCGGCTGAACGCAGAAAAACGGAACGCAGGGGAGCGCAACTACAACCGCTCGTCAGTACTAGCCCTAAAGAGTTGAGGCAACCCTATCTACTAATCTAGTACTACGGGGTCTGTGATTAGTGACAGCAGTCTTGACTATCAACAATCAACAAGGATAGATCAAAAGGCACCGGCACTGAATGGGTTATAAAATGCACATACAGGAAAATAAACTTCTTTTAACCTCAACCTTTTCCCCAAAGCATATGGTGTTTGTACTGCCAGAGGATAAAGTAACTTGGCTGCACTCGGTAATTCTGCAGGGCAAAATGATGTGGATTCAAGCTTAGAGCTAAACTAAGGCTGGAAGCCAAAACCTCGCCTGTCCCGCTGACATTAATGCAAATCTACCTGGAATGGCCCGGCTCTTACACCTGAACTATTACAGATCATTGCTCTTAACTCAGAGGTGTTAAAATCATTAGTTCTTTATTGTTAGTTAGGTTTCTGTTTCCTCGTTAAGAATAGGGAAAAGAAATTCTTCTAGAGAGAGAGAGAAAAGTAATATCATTTCTGGGAAATCCCTTTGCACCTCCTGTGACTCAACCGTTTCTTTGAAAGTTCCTGTTACCTGATTCTGATTTCCCCTTTACTCCTGTGCTTGTGTATCTGTTCTCCCAGGCTTGGGGCAGGCACCAAATTCCCCTGTCTAATGTCTGTGTTCTGCCTGTTAACATGCAGCCGGCAAGTCTGACCAGCGCCGTACCCAAAGAGTACAGGGACTGCCCCAATATAGGGACCAGAAAATATATGAGACGAGGAGGGACTTGTTTAACGTTGACCTACAAAGAGTAAGCATTGCCTATTAATATGATGCAAGGTGCAGAGTGCAGTGCTAACTAGTCTTTGGGTCTGAGAGGGGTGGTTGGTTCTAGGGGACACCCACATGTCACCCCATCTGAAGGCATTGCTGATCAACACAGCCACTCAGAGCAAGGTGCAGCTCTCTATGTTTTATTCTAATAACACAAGTGCTGTGCCTCAGGAGCCACAACCTGCAGGGCATCATGCAAAGTGCAATAAACAGGGCAATTAAAATTTGTTTATGTGTCATAAATGGCCAATGGAGCCTATAGTTTCTCTTTAAAAGACAAGTTATGCCCTACGGATATTTAAAATAAAACTGGTAAAATGTTTCTTGCCCTCAGCCCCTCACCCTCCAACTTTAGAACGTTCCTCATCTAATTTGTAACAGTTGCAGTTCTGTAATATTTGGTGATTGTATTCAACATCCGCTAATAGGCAGAGTTATTAAACTTGAAGTTATGCCAATTGCAATAGAGGTATGGGACCGGTTATCCGCAATGCTCGCGACCTGGGGTTCTCTGGATAAGGGATCTTTATGACTTGAGCAGGGGTTTAAATACAGAGGAAGCAGACCCTGCTCCTGCTGGGGTCTCAGGAGGTATAGGGGCCCCATGAGGTCCTAATTTATATACAGTTTCAAGAAATATTGGTAAAATAGGTCAACCATTAGACATTATTGGGGCCTGAAAAATAATTTGCTGTGGAGCCCAGTAATATGCAGTTACAGCAGTGATCTTAAGTCTGCTAGAAAATCATTTAAACATTAAATAAAGCCGATAGACTGGTTTTACCTCTAATCAGAGGCGTAACTATAGAGGAAGCAGATGCAGGGGGCCCAAAATGTGGGGTCTGCTTCCTCTATAGCTGATAAAAAAACCCTCCTCCCCAGGCGCTTTCTCTTAACGACGACGAAGCGAGATGCAAGTCGTGCGGGAGTGGGTGGAGTCTGGGTGGGTTTGAGGTGGGGTATGGGCGGGGCAGAGGCTGGACATGGGTGGGTCAGAGGCGGGGTGGGAAGTGGGTGGGAGTATGAGGCCCCTCTGAAGATTTTTTTGCAGTGGGACGACTGCCTCTAATAAGGATTCATTTTATCTTAGTTGGGATCAAGTACAAGCTACTGTTTTATTATTACAGAGAAAAAGGAAAACATTTTAAAACACTTGGATTATTCGATGAATGAGGTCTGTGGGAGATGGCCTTTCTTTAATGTGCAGCTTTCTGGATAATGGGTTAAGACTTGCTTGTCTGCACCCTCAAGTGAAGCCTTTTGCCCATCCTGATATTAATGGGATTGAAAGATCGGCCACAGTTTGAAATGTGGACCTTAGGATGATTGCACTTATTGTGATTGTATTGACATAGGTGCTACATCAGTGCAGTTAGCCATAATAATAACAACAACCAGATCTTTACCTTCATTTCCTATTTGTATTTCCATTTGTAGGAGACAGTATAATTGGTTGCTGTTGGCAACTTAGCACCTGTGTTGCGTCTGATATATTAATATATTCAACAATTTGAATTCTTGCACGGGGCACTTCCTGGTATAAAATAAGTTTGCCAGGTACTAAAGGGCTCTTACTGACGAGCGGTTGAAGCTGCGTTCTGTTTTTCTGCGTTCAGCCGCAGGTGAGCGCAGTAATAGACACATTACGTTTTTTTCAATGGGGCTGTACTCACACAGGCGCGTGTAGGCGCCGAAACGCAGGAAAAATGCAGCATGTTGCATCTCAACCTGCGTTCGGCGCCCACACGCGCCTGTGTGAGTACAGCCCCATTGAAAAAAACTTAATGTGTCTATTACTGCGATCCCCTGCGGCTGAACGCCGAAAAACGGAACGCAGGGTAGCGCAGCTTCAACCGCTCATCAGTAAGAGCCATAAGGTAGTAGAATCACACCTGGATCACACCTTAGTGCAATGAAAATGAACAGGATCATTAGGGAGCTGGCACTAAATCATTTAAATTGTCCCCTATTGCATATGTCTAAAGGCACTGAGTCAAGTGTTTTGTCAGGTCCCTGTTGCTTAGAAATGTCTCAGACCATGTTTCCAAGCAAAAAATCCAGGCACTAAATATATCCAGTTCTTATAACATTTTCAATTTTGACTATACTGTAGAGTTTCCTTTGTCTGGCTAAGTGTTCTTATTCTGATTACTCTACTAATAAAACATGTTGACAGCTCAGCATCCTGCAGTAAACACTAGGTTTCAAATAGGATTTTAGACCAGTGTGACAGAATGCTCTGTTATACAGATAGCTAGAATCTCAGCTGCCATAAAGCAGGACAGGACTGCTGCTTACAATGGGGATCAGATAGGATCTGTGCAGCCACTGGGACAGAATGTTCTGTTATACAGATAGCTAGAATCTCAGCCATAAAGCAGGGCAGGACTGCTGCTTACAATGGGGATCAGATAGGATCTGTGCAACCACTGGGACAGAATGTTCTGTTATACAGATAGCTAGAATCTCAGCTGCCATAAAGCAGGACAGGACTGCTGCTTATCTGTGCAGCCACTGGGACAGAATGTTCTGTTATACAGATAGCTAGAATCTCAGCCATAAAGCAGGGCAGGACTGCTGCTTACAATGGGGATCAGATAGGATCTGTTCAGTCACTGGGACAGAATGTTCTGTTATACAGATAGCTAGAATCTCAGCTGCCATAAAGCAGGACAGGACTGCTGCTTACAATGGGGATCAGATAGAATCTGTGCAGCCACTGGGACAGAATGTTCTGTTATACAGATAGCTAGAATCTCAGCTGCCATAAAGCAGGGTAGGATTACACTTCATAATTTGATAACAAAAGAGACTTTTTTGAGAGAATAAAAATGAAATCATTTTATTTCCCCATTTAGTTGCACGTGGAGTGGGAAAGTCAGAAGTATTGTTATGACAAGGAGAGATGTGGGAATAGAGGAAGAGAGCAGCAATGATTCATGGCAGGGGATTATTTGGCCCCTTCTCTCAGAATGACTGGGGAAATTAGCAGTGACAAGGCAAAATAAACCAATTAAGGTATATAAAGTAGAAAAGATGAATAAAAGAGTTAACTGTGGTGTGACGATGATGGGATCAAGCCACTTTTTTAAAGCAGCTTTTCTAATAATGGGGCCTTCTGTAGTGGCTAATGTACGGCTGAACTAGACATTCCACAGCAGATATAAATGTATGTACGGGGCCCTTATCTCTGTGCACTCTCTTCAGTACCTTGCACCTCTTGTGTATAGAACATACTGTATTTGTCCTGCCTATAGTTCCTTGCACAGGGAGAAATGGATTGGATTACTTTCCTGCATTCCAGCTAGCAGTTACATGGTGAGAATTAGCTCGGCCAGGGAAAATGCAGAGTATGATATACACATTCCTGAGAGCTTATGCCACTGTCTCTGCTCCTCTGGATCCTCTACCCGCCCAAAATACCAAATAGGTGAAGCTTCCCAGGAACGTACAATCCCACCAAATTCCTCTTTTTGTCTATATGTCTGTGTATTAGCCTACGTACCTGTCTATTAGACTACATGCCTGTGTATTAGCCTACGTACCTGTGTATTAGACCACATGCCTGTGTATTAGCCTACGTGCCTGTGTATTAGACCACATGCCTGTATATTAGCCTTTATCCCCGTGCATTGGCCTACATGCTTGTGTATTAGCATACATGCCTGTGTATTAGACTTCATGCCTGTGTATTAGCCTACATGCCCATGTATTGGCCTACATGCCCATGTATTGGCCTACATGCCTTTGTATTAGCCTACATGCCCATGTATTGGCCTACATGCCATGTATTAGCCTACATGCCCATGTATTGGCCTACATGCCTTTGTATTAGCCTACATGCCCATGTATTGGCCTACATGCCATGTATTAGCCTACATGCCCATGTATTGGCCTACATGCCTGTGTATTAGCCTACATGCCCGTGTATTAGCCTACATGCCTGTGTGTTAGCCTGCATGTCTCTGTATTAGCATACATGTCTCTGTATTAGCTTACATGCCTATGTGTTAGCCTGCATGTCTCTGTATTAGCCTACATGGCTGTGTATTACCCTGCATATTGGCCTACATGAATGTGTATTGGCCTACATGGCTCTGGCGATGGAGAAAAGGCCAACACAGCCCAAACCTGCTTGTAGGGTCTCTTCTTTTGTTCACTTTCAAACTACTAGTTGTTTTCAGATAGATCACCAGAAATAATGACTTTTTCAGTTGCTTTCTATTTTCTAAGTGTCACTGTTTTTCTAATAGTGAAGTGTAAAGTGTCATTTTTTACCTTCTAAAGCAGCTCTGGGCGGGGAGGTCGCCGACCCTGTAAACGGTTCTAAATTGATACATTTAGTTGATACATTTCTTATCTTTGTCCCTGCTGAGCAGAATCTCTGGGTTTCATTACAGGCAGCTGTTAGACTTAATACAATAGTTGCTGATATTCAAGAGATGCCGCTGAGAAATTTATCAACTAATGAATTGTAACAGAATCTGCACCTGAATTACTGAGCTGTCAGACTGAAACACCAGAGACAGGGACATTCGACTTTAAACTTAGATTTTGAAAAAAGAGTAAAACAAATTATGGAAAGTAATTGAAAAAAAGTCTTTATTTGTGGGGAACAATCTGAAAAGAACTCAACTGAAAAATGTTTTAGGAGAGGCCTGAATAGAACCTTACAGAGCATTTGTTTTTTAGATAGGGTCAGTGATCACCATTTGAGAGCTGGAAAAAGTCAAATGAAGAAGGCAAAATTTCAAAAATTATAAAAAAACAAAATAATGAAGACCAATTGAAAAGCTGTTTAGATTTAGCCATTTTATAACATACTAAAACTTAATTTAAAGATCCACCCCTTTAAGATGATAGCGGGATCCCGCCTGTTTAGGTATTGGTGTAAATTCTCATTGGCACCTCAGGGATGGCATCACTGTGCTGAGCTCTATGCTACGGAAGAGGGTGACAGGAGTTTGCAGCCATCCATACAACATAGTTACATAGTTACATAGTTACACAGTTATATAGTTACATAGTTACATAGTTAAATCGGGTTGAAAAAATACAAAGTCCATCAAGTTCAACCCCTCTAAATGAAAACCCAGCCCCATACACACACCCCTCCCTACTTTTAATTAAATTCTATATACCCATACCTATACTAACTATAGAGCTTAGTATCACAATAGCCTTTGATATTATGTCTGTTCAAGAAATCATCCAAGTCCCTCTTATAGTCATTAACTGAATCAGCATCACAACATCACCCGGCAGTGCATTCCACAACCTCACTGTCCTCACTGTGATGAACCCCCTACGTTGCTTCAAATGAAAGTTCTTTTCTTCTAGTCTAAAGGGGAGGCCTCTGGTACGTGATCCACTTTATGGGTAAAAAGGTCCCCTGCCATTTGTCTATAATGTCCTCTAATGTACTTGTAAAGTCTAATCATGTCCCCTCACAAGCGCCTTTTTTTCCAGAGAAAACAACCCCAACCTTGTCAGTCTCCCCTCATAATTTAACTCTTCCCTCCCTCTAACCAGTTTAGTTGCACTTAGTCTCTGCACTCTCTCCAGCTCATTTATATCCCTCTTAAGGACTGGAGTCCAAAACTGCCCCCATACTCCAGATGAGGCCTCACCAGGGACCTATAAAGAGGCAGAATTATGTTTTCATCCCTTGAGTTAATGCCCTTTTTTATACAAGACAGAACTTTATTTGCTTTAGTAGCCACAGAATGACACTGCCCAGAATTAGACAACGTGTTATCTACAAAGACCCCAAGATCCTTCTCATTTAAGGAAACTCCCAACACACTGCCATTTAGTGTATAACTTGCATTTATATTATTTTGCGAAAGTGCA
>NC_054382.1:7341370-7427464 GCF_017654675.1 Xenopus laevis | reverse complement strand
AATATATAGGAAGGCCGGTATTTTTTTCCAGAAAAGTTGGCAACCCTAGCGACAGGGCCCCCTTACAAGTTAAAAAAAACATGTAGGTCACAGAGAATATTTAAAAAAAAAACATTGGTGGCAGGAGCCTATAGAATATTAACTTCAGGTCTTTTCGCGGCTTCAGGACTTCAGCAGTTCGGCTCTTTTCGGGACTTTGGGTATTTCTGCGGCTTCGGGACTTCAGCAGTTCGTCTCTTTTTGTGACTTCGGGTCTTTTGGCGACCTTGGGACTTCGGCAGTTCGGCTCTTTTTGTGACTTCGGGTCTTTTCACGGCTTCTGGACTTCAGAGTTCGACTCTTTTCGGGACTTCGGGTCTTTTTGGGACTTCAACTTCTGCTCTTTTCGTAGGACGGTGTCATTTATTCATTCGTCTTCATCCAACACTCAATGTATAGCAACAAAAAAAAAAAAGTCAGCCAGACACCATCAGATTGCTACGTTCCCAACTGACAGTCGTGGTTATGGGAACCATAGGTTGAACTGATCATTCATCTAAGGGGGTCCATCTGGAC
Source organism: Xenopus laevis (assembly GCF_017654675.1). Lineage (NCBI taxonomy): Eukaryota > Metazoa > Chordata > Amphibia > Anura > Pipidae > Xenopus > Xenopus laevis. Next base: position 7,426,909 of record NC_054382.1, on the reverse strand, counting down.
TAGACTATGTCATGATAACGACACATTTTGTGGCAATATACACCAGTCATTATTTGCCCTCGCAGTTGAGTTGGGAATGGTATGAAAGAGTATGAAAGAGTAGATGGAAGCACCCACTCAAGGCAATTGGTGGGTCGCCTAAAAGTGCAAAATACAAAGTAACATCTAACACACCACAAACTATCCACCCAATTATAACCCTTGGGCTAGTGTAGCCCATGAGCAAAAGATCTTTTTGTGCTCAGCAATGGCCGCTGCAGGCTGCGTGCCTCTTTCCCGGGGAAGCAGACATCTGCACAGCATTTGGTATGATTGCTATATTTGTTTTCATACTCATTTAAATCTGTTTCCAAGACGTGTTTATGACACATAATTATTTGATTTCTAAAACCAAAGCTTTTTGGCTAATATGTGTCAGCGCCATGCTAGAAGCTCGCGGGATGAAAATGCAGTGTATGAGTAATCAGTCGTTCATATTCATAGGGTATAATTATCCCTGCAACTCAATGGGGATCATTTATGAAACACAGGCACCCTCAGTTGGTAAATTTGCCCTAGGGAAGCACCAGATCCATAATTTGGCCAAATACATGAATCCTCTATGAAAGATTCAACTAAATTCCAAAGTGAATTCAAACACTATGGGCCTTATTTATCAAAATCTGAAGTAGGGTATTTGAATAAAAAAAAGTCAGACCAAACTTTGGACCTTATTTATTATTAAAAAAAAAAGAACAGTTTAATCGGGGACAAACACAAGCAAAAATCCAAATCGTAGGATTTTTTCAGGCGTTTTTTTCCTGAAATAGTCGGATTTTCATGCTAATTCCAGCGCGGACCACAGAAACTTCCAAATAGGATAGGGACCTCTCCCATTGACTTATATACAACCTCGGTAGGTCTGAGATGCCGGATTTTCATATTCAGACTTTTTCCATCGTCAGGGTATAATAAATCTCGTATAGACAAATACAAGAGTCCTCTGCACTCAACCCATTATCAATATATTTAAGACATCGAGACATTTTGTGCTACTGCTACTAAAAAATGCCTTACCCTTTAAACAAAACAGGGATTGTTTGTCCATATATTGCAATATATTTAATCTGGCCAACTACATCAAAGTCATCCCATATCTGGCCAGTCCTACACTTAATTTTCATCTGATTCATTAAGAATTCTATTGCTTCATAATACATTTTACAAAGGGACTAAGTTTACCTGCAACTTAGTCCCTGGGTTGAGTGCAGAGGACTCTTGTATTTGTCTATATGTATTTTGTGGTCACAGCCTCATTGCACCCCCGCCTAATGGTTTTAAAAATTAGTGGTGAGCACAACTTTCCTTTGTTTGTTATAATAAATCTTGAAAAATTTTAGTTTTTTTTCCACTAAAAATTTGGATCTCATAGTAAAAAAAAAGTGAATTTTTCGAATTTTAGTCATTCAGACTTTAATACAAAAACTACAAAACTAGTAGGGGCCCAACTAAAGAGTAACAGAAGGGCCCTTGAACATAGTGTCAGCTGCAAGCCCAAGCTCTGTTGTGCACACCTGATGGCCTGTATTTGGGGTACAGTGTGTATTGTAAAGCAAGATGGTGACAGCAGCGTGTAGTAAGGCTAGATGATCTCTGGTGAGGGTCTGTAATTGTAGCATACTATGTGTAGTAAGGTAAGATGGTAACATCGAAGTGCGGTTGAGCTACATAAGGAGCCTGTGGCATAAATTGTCTCTAGTATATGAATATTGAATCAAATATTTGCCAAACCAAATAATTCCCCCAACTGTATTATTAAAATCAGAAATAACAGGCAGAAATAATCAGGGATGATTCTGGAGCTAAAGGACATCCCTGATTTATACGGAAACTCCAACCCTTAATTTGCTATTATTGACACCTCACCCACTTATTAAATGATATGATCTTTCCAGCGCTTTTCCAATATGCCAGTTCAGCTTTTTACGTCTCCCGATATTGTTTCAGACGTTTGTTATTAAGCAATGGCATGTTGATTGCTACAGAACAGATGTGTATTTGATCACATCATCGTGGCAGAGATCCTAAACACACTGGATATTAATTTACAGGACTGTAGTTACTGTATTTGTATTTGAACACAGGGTATAGTCCAAGGTTATTTGAAAAGTTGCTTCGAATTAGCCATTCTATAACGTACTAAGTAAACCACCCCTATAACTGTCTGGAACAAGGTATAATGTGTCCGAGTGGGAATTCTACCAATATTTTGATCCCTTACTTGACCCCACAAATTCAATTAGCCATTATGATGCACTTTGCTAAATTAGACAGTGCTCAGCACCTACACAACTTCAACATTATATGAAACACAAGACCCTTACAGCTAAGACACTGGCAGAAGCACAGAACCTATACAGTTATTACAGTATATTCAATGTAATAAAACCTTAGATTCAAGAGACAGACAAGAACATTAAACCTACTGTACATAGCTTTGATACTGAATGCAATACAAGACCTTTACAGCCAAGCAACAGGCAAGAGCACAGGACCCACACAACTCTAAATCTGGCAGGAACCATGGATCAAGGCAGCCAAGACAACTGACAGAGCTTTGACATTGGATGGACTACAAGGCCTTACAGTAAAACAGTAAAGAACCTGGCAAGAGCACGGAACCTGCACAGCCTTTAAACTATTAGGAAGAGAGGAACTGCTCCACTCAAAACTAGTGAGACAAAGAATTCCCTCAGTCTTATATCAGGCTGGATAATAAGACCCACACAACCCAACAAAACTAGAAGCAACAGGGGACCTGCTCACCCCAAAATAAGACCAACAAGCCTGAAAACTGGCAGGAATATATGGCTCATGAAGCACAGAAATGAGGAGAAAGCAGGATCCTCACAGCTCAGAAGCTGGCAGATGGAGTGGCTCCACAGGGCTTACAAACTAGCAAGAACCAAAGATACACAAAGCTCGAAAACTAAAAAGATCTGAGTATCTGCTAAGTATGATAAAGACCCACAGTCTTACAACTGTAAGGATAAAGGCCCTGTACATCCAAAAATTAGTTGTCACTGTGATCTACCCAGCCTAGGAATTGGCAGGGTGGGAGAAACTACAGAGCCAAGAAACTGCCAGGAACAGAGAAACCACAGAGCCAAGAAACCAGCAGGAACAGAGGAATCATAGAGCCAAGAAACTTTCAGTAACATAGGAATCACACAGCCAAGAAACCAATAGGAACCATATAGCCTAGAAATCAACAGGAACATATGAACAAAATAGCATAGAAACCAGCAGGAACATAGGGACCACACAGCTAAGAAACCTACAGGAGCATAGGGACCACATAGCTTAGAAACCAGCAGGAACATGGGGACCACATAGTCAAGAAACCAACAGGAACATAGGGACCACATAGTCAAGAAACCAACAGGAACATAGGGACCACAGAGCCTAGTAACCAGCCGGAACATGGGGACCACAGAGCCTAGAAACCCGCAGGAACACAGGGACCACTCAGACAAGAAACCAATAGGGACCACACAGCCAAGAAACCAACAGGAACATAGGGACCACAGAGCCTAGAAACCAGCAGGAACATAGGGACCACAGAGCCTAGAAGCCACAGGAACATAGGGACCACAAAGCCTGGACAACAACATGAACATTGGGACCACATAGCTGAGAAGCCACAGGAACATAGGGACCACAGAGCCTAGTAACCAGCCGGAACATGGGGACCACAGAGCCTAGAAACCTGCAGGAACACAGGGACCACTCAGCCAAGAAACCAATAGGGACCACACAGCCAAGAAACCAACAGGAACATAGGGACCACAGAGCACAGAAATCAGCAGGAACATGGGGACCACAGAGCCTAGAAACCAGCAGGAACATGGGGACCACAGAGCCTAGAAATCAGCAGGAACATGGGGACCACATAGCTGAGAAGCCACAGGAACATAGGGACCACAAAGCCTGGAAAACAGCATGAACATTGGGACCACAGAGCATAGAAATCAGCAGGAACATAGGGACCACAGAGCCTAGAAACCAGCAGGAACATGGGGACCACAGAGCCTAGAAACCAGCAGGAACATAGGGACAACAGCGCCTAGAAGCCACAGGAACACAGGGACCGCAAAGCATGGAAAACAGCATGAACATTGGGACCACAGAGCATATAAATCAGCAGGAACATGGGGACCACAGAGCCTTGAAACCAGCCGGAACATGGGGACCACAGAGCCTAGAAGCCACAGGAACCACAGAGCCTAGAAACCACAGGAACATAGGGACCACAGAGCCTAGACACTACAGGAACATAAGAACTGCATCAACAAGAATCCTGCAGGAAGAAGTGAAGCAGCAAAATCCAGAAAGTGGCAGAAATGCAAAACCACAGGACCCCCTGAAAATACATTTACATCAAGACTTCCAAAGAACATAATTCAGCCCGATCAAAGAACAGGTCAGTGCGCTTAATATTGGGGGTCCTATGTTTGGAGTTGAGGAAGATTCAACTCATAAGGAGGGTGCATGGGGCAAGGGTTCCTTTTTAAAACAAAATAGTCTAATTAAAAATACATACAGTTAATATAAGTAGGAATCTTAATAATTTGACTTATTGGATACAATTATAAGTAAGCTATTGTTACTAAATGGTTGGTCAAATAACAGTGATGTGGCCAATTAGCACCCTGTAACCATGAAATTCTAGGCCAAGATTTAACCCTGGCTTTCAGCCTTGGCACTAGAGTTTGGCTGGCACATGAGGTCTGCATTGAATTTCAATCGCACATTACAATTGTGGCCTCGTTAATACAATATTATCATTGTGACCTTACTTATTTGGAACAGAATTCTCCGGTCTGTTGCTTCAGTGACACATAGATAATTCCACTGTTGCCAAATTCTTTCTTGCCTTGGGCCTGGCTACAGCTAAAAAAAGAGTCAGGTTTCACTGCTGTCCCCATGATGGGTTTTATATTTAACTATTCCTCCACAATATCCATTGTCTCCATGTAAACACTTCTGTTGACAAAATCCTCTCTTAATTCACTGTCACTTTGGAGATGCTGGAGGGGGGTTACATTTAAAGAAAAGAGCTCCATTAATAAAATATCACAGGCTCCAGGTAAAGCTGTCAAGGGAACATGTTTATTCATCCATCAATTTTAAAGAGCAGCTCCGAGTATTAGGAAAACCAGTCAAATGTTTCTGGCTATAGATGCGTAATTGGGTAAAACCCAAACATTATGGGGCCAATTTATCAAGGGCAGAATAGTAAATTAGAATTTGAATTTTCTAGTGTCAAAATTCACACATTCAAATTTTAATCCCCCTTTTCAAATGCAAATTTAAATGTGAGATTTATCACACCTCTGCCATGGAAACAGTCCTAATTAGAATATTCGCCACCTAAAGGTGGCCATTGACTTAGAGATATCGCCAAGCGAGCGGATCTCTCCCCGATATGCCCACATTTAAGTGGGCGACATCAGGCTGATGTCGGGACCGCATCAATGAAAAGGTGCAGGCGCAATCCGACGGGATTTTGTAACCTGCCCGATCGGCATCTGCCCGACTTTCGGGCAGATATCGATCGGGAAAGCCCATCGGAGGGCTCTATACACGGACCGATAAGCTGCCGACTTGGTCTGTCGGCAGCTTTTATCTCCCCGTGTATGGGGGCCTTAAAATCTGCCAAGTTCATGTACAAGTCAATGGCAGAGGTCGTTGAGCCATTTGGAGACGTTAATAGCCTTCCTGACATTCGAGTTTTTTCGGGAGAAAAACTCGATTTGTACGAATCGAATACAAATCGAATATGGTTAGAATTTTCAGGTCAAATTTGAATCCCCCTTTTCAAATGCAAATTTAATTGTGAGATTTATCACACATCTGCCATGGAAATAGTCCTAATTTGAATTTTCGCCACCTAAAGGTGGCCATAGACGTAGAGATATCGCCAAACGAGTGGATCTCTCCCACCGATATGCCCACATTGAAGTGGGCGACATTCAGCTGATCTCGGGACTGCATCAATGAAAAGATGTGGCGTGATCCAACGGGATTTTGTAACCTGCCTGATCGGCATCTGCCTGACTTTCGGCCAGATATTGAGCGGAAAAGCCTGTCGGAGGGCTCTATACACGGACCAATAAGCTGCCGATTGGTCTGTTGACAGCTTTTATCGCCCCGTGTATGGGGGCCTTAAAATCTGCCGAGTTCATGTACAAGTCAATGGCATTTGGAGCTGTTAATAGCCTTCCTGACATTCAAGTTTTTTCGGGAGAAAAACTCGATTTGTACAAATCGAATATGATTCGCATTTTCAGGTCAGAACCATTTGATGGAATATTAATCATTTTTTCTTAAATAACCTCCCAGTTGAATTGTGAGTATATTCCAACTAAAAAAAAAATCACATGAATTTGAAATTCGACCTTTGATAAAGGGGCCTCTTAGTTTATGAGAGGAGACATTGCCTTGTTTCTTATGTGACAACTCAATCCAGGGCATCAGATGAAGTTTAGCAATTCCAGCAAAACATAATGCACCCCATCAAAAGCTGACAGCTTCTCCCCTGCAAAGGAACACAAAGTCTCAAATATGACAGCTTGCTACAAAAATCCTCATCTCTCGGTAAAGCTCCCATGTGCCGTGATTACATAACTTTATGCACTGGATAAAAAAACAAATGCTCTTTAAGGCTGCAAATTTATATTTATAATTCATCTTTCTTATCAGGCCCTCTGCTATACATTTCCCAGTCTCTTATTCAAATCAATGCATGGTTGCTAGGGGAATTTGGACACTAGTAACCAGATTGGTGAAACTGCAAACTCGAGAGCTGCTGAATAAAAAGCGAAATAACTCCAAAAACCACAAATAAAATAAAATGAAAACCATTTGCAAATTGTCTCAGAATATCACTCTCTACATCATACTAAAAGTATGAATAACCCCTTTGGGCTCTGAGTAGTTCTAATAACAAGAGTTCTCCTTACCTGTCACAGGCTGGTCACTTATATCAAACAGGCCTACTTCAATACATAAGCTAGAGTCCTGCATGGAATCAATTTCTAAGACCCGGAACCGAACCCGCGACCCGTATATTTACCCACTTTGATCTGCTACCCAACCCGGACCCACGACCAGGCCCGGATTTGTGGAAAGGCCACCAAGGCCCCGGCCTAGGGCAGCAGAATTTTAGGGGGTGGCATTCTGCCCAACCACACCCACATTGGTTGACAAATACTGGGGATCCGCAGGAGATGCAATCGTTTTTTAAATTTCCCGTGGGTCGATCCCCATTGCTCCTGTCCCGATGAAAATTTGCAGGCATAAAGGGGAGGGGTGAAGAACTCAGTGGGCGTCTGCTATGTAAATCCGGCCCTGCCCACAACTGCCTTATCCACAACCCGACCCGCAACAGCCGACCACCATCGAACAGGAAGTGATGTTGCTGCAAACTGGAAGTGACGTCATCAAAAGTGGGTGGGGGACAGAAACAAGTTTTGTAAAACTTTAAAAGGAGTAACATATAGACAATATTACATAAAATAAGAAATGTAGTTGCGCAACCAGACTGCAGACCCGCGGGTATACCCGGATCTGAGAATCCTCCCCTCATACCGCAGGGTGTCCATTTTTTTGCGGTACCCGACCCGCTGCAGGACTCTAACACGAGCTCCTTGTATGTCGGAACAGCAGTGCACTAGTCATTGTAGTAGTGCATCCTAATAGCATTTGGGACCTGCCACTCACCCCAGTCCCATAGAGCTAGGGGCAAACAGATGCTTGCAATCCCCATTCAAAAAATGTATAACTCCACTATTCTCACATAAGGCTGGTCATACACTATCCTGAAGACTGAAAAGACATACACCATGTAGTGTAGCATTCATTTTCTGTTGCCTTTCCCTTTTGCTGTCACCTTGTGTCCTGAAAACACAGTTTAAACCTTACACCCCTGCACTTGCAACGTTTCGCTAGAGGAACAACACATTTTGTGGTTTAACAGATGTACTTTGTGGGAGCTTAAGGACCACAGGTACCTGCGTTTGCAGTAAAACCCCTATTGTGTTGCTTGCTGGCAAACATACAGAATATACATAAATGATACAGTACTTGTCTAGTTCCCTGAAACCCAGGTGGTGAAGAAGTGGCACATAAGTACTTCTATGTAAAGAAAACAAGGAAGCACAAGTGTCATTTAAATACTGAAGGGCTTTGGGTTTAAATAATAACAGCTTACCAGTGCCTTGTAACCCATAGCAACCAGTTCGTTTTTACTGGTCTGGTAAACGTATAATAATAATAATCAGGGCCGCCATCAGGGGGGGACAGGGGGGACAAGCGTACCGGGCCCGGGCATGAAGGGGGGCCCGGCAGCGCTGCATTTTTTTGAAGATCCGGGCCCCCCTTACGAGCGCCCGAGCCGTACGTCTTGCCTCTTCAGTGCCGAATGCGGAAGTGCCGAAAAGCCGAAGCCGATGCGACGAAAAGACCCGAAGTCACGGAAAAAGCCGAAGTCCCGAAGTCACGAAGCGCCGAAAAGACCCGAAGTCACGAAAACAGCCGAAGCCGAAGTCCTGAAGCAGCGCAAAGACCCGAAGTCACGAAAGGAGGCGAAGTTGAAGTACTGAAGCCATGAGTTCAATTCTACTGAACACCAGTTTGTGTTTTTTTTTTTTTTAATCCCCTGGCCACCAATGTATTATTTTAATATTCTATAGGCCCCTGCCACCAATCTTTTTTTTAAAACTTTTGTTTTTGGGGCCCCAATTTTTTTTTTAACTCGTAAGGGGCCCCTTGCCACCATTGTTTTTTTTTGGGTTTTTTTTTTTAAAAAAAATTAATTTTCTTTTTGGTGGCCCCAAATTTTTTTAACTTGTAAGGGGGCCCCTGCCACCAGTTTTTTTTTTTTTTCAAAAAAAAATTATTTTTTTTTAAAATTTTTTTTGGGGCCCCAATTTGTTTTTAACTTGTAAGGGGGCCCCTGCCACCATTTTTTTTTTTTCAAAAAAATTTTTTTTTCTCCAAATTTTTTTTTTGGGGCCCCAATTTGTTTTTAACTTATAAGGGGGCCCCTGCCGCCAATGTTTTTTTTTTTTTTCAAAAAAAAATTAATTTTTTTTCAAATTTTTTTTTGGGGCCCCAATTTGTTTTTAACTTATAAGGGGGCCCCTGCCGCCAATGTTTTTTTTTTTTTTCAAAAAAAAATTAATTTTTTTTCAAATTTTTTTTTGGGGCCCCAATTTGTTTTTAACTTAGAAGGGGGCCCCTGCCACCAATGTTTGTTTATTTTTTAGTTTTTTTTACATTTTTTTTTGTTGGGGCCCCAAGTTTTTTTTAACAGGGGGCCCCTGCCACCAATGTTTTTTAAAAAAAAAAAATTTAATTTTTTTTTTTTGGGGCCCCAATTTTTTTTATAAGGGGGCCCTGACCATCAATAGCTTTTTACAACTTGTGTGGGGGGGGGTTACTTTTTTAGCGCTGATGTCTGTGTGGTCTTTTAACTGCGATGTGGGCGGGATATGGGGCGGAGCTTGGTAGTCAGTGTGGGCGGGGCCCAGGGGGCCCCAAAAATTTTGTTGTACGGGGCCCCGTGATTTCTAATGGCGGCCCTGATAATAATAATCACAGCTGCATTTAGTAATGGGGCCCCTGCAAAGAAGAAGTTGAAGATAGGATAACAGATAGGGTTAAAATCACTGTGTCCAAACGGAATGTGAGGGTCTCCAAAAAATTCAAAAACAAATGTAAAAAAGTAGAAAATTTATTAGGACATGATACCTAACGCGTTTCGTGCCTATTGGGGCACGAAACGCGTTAGGTATCATGTCCTAATAAATTTTCTACTTTTTTACATTTGTTTTTGAATTTTTTGGAGACCCTCACATTCCGTTTGGACACAGTGATTTTGACTTTGCACCTCGGGACTGAGGTGAACTGTGAGTGTTTTCTCTCTTTCTTTCTTTACTTCTATTGGTATTTTTTGAGTTAATACTTTTTCATTAAGTGGTACCACATTTATTTATTTTTATGTGGCAGTAGCACTAACCTTCACTTCTATAACAGATAGGGTTGCCACCTTTTCTGAAAAAATACCAACTGTACCCAAATATTTATCTTCCTTCCAAATGTAATAAAATTGGCATCAAGCTTAAAGGGTGGTTGACCTTTAAGTTAACTTTTAGTATTTTAAGAATGGCCAATTCTAAGCAACTTTTCAATTGACCTTCATTTCTTTTTTTATAGTGAATGATTTACCTTCTTCTTCCAAATCTTTCCAGCTTTTAAATGAGGGGTCACTGACCCCATCTTAAAACAAATGGTCTGTAAGGCTACAAATGTATTGTTATTGCTACTTTTTATTACTCATCTTTCTATTCAGACCTCTCCTATTCATAATCCAGGTGTGACCTTACCCTAAGGGTAAGATTCGGGGAGATTTAGTCGTCTCGCGACTAATCGCCTCTTCGTCTGGGTGACAATCTCCCTGAACTGCCTTTGCGTGTCGTCCCGTCCGCTATAATGAAAAGTCGCTTGCGCTAAAGCACACATGGCGCTTCCTTTTTATGAAGTCGCCCGAAGTTGCCTTACGAGGAAACTTCAGAAAACGAAGCGTCGCGTGTGCTTTAGTGCAGGCGACTTTTCATTAAAGCAGACGGGAAGACACACGAAGGCAGTTCAGGGAGATTGTCACCCAGACGAAGAGGCGATTAGTCGCCAGAATCTGCCCGTGTGTCTCAACCCTAAACAGGCAAAATTTTGAAAATGAAATTAAAGTCTACTTCCTGATCCCAAAGAACAAAGCAAAACAAACCAGCAATCCACTGTGAAACCTGTGTATAATGAGCTGTTCTTTATCTAAAGGGATAACAGGCTGTAGCTGGGGGTAAGGAGGGGTTTATTAATACAAAGGCTGCTCAGTAGACTGCTGGTTTGTTTGGGATCAGGAAGTAGACTTTAGTTTCATTTTTAAAAATGTCCCTGTTAAGAGAAGGATTAAAATAAACTATAGATGTTTCTTAATTAAAAGAATAGGCAAAAAAAATAGTATTTGCAGCACAAGCCCTATTCAATGAACCAATGTTGAAAAGGCTGTATATTGTCCCTTTAAGGGCTGTCACATGGGGCATTGTGTCCTCTACTGCTATCCAAAAGAAAACAGCAGCAGGCAAAACCTTAGGGGCACATTTACCTAGGCTCGAATATCGAGGGTTAATTAACCCTCGATATTCGACCGTCAAAGTAAAATCCTTCGACTTCGAATATCGAAGTCGAAGGATTTACCACTATTCCTACGATCGAAGGAATAATTGTTCGATCTAACGATTAAATCCTTCGAATCTAACAATTCGAAGGATTTTAATCCATCTATCGGAGGATATTCCTTCGATCAGAAAATTGTTAGGAAGCCTATGGGGACCTTCCCCATAGGCTAACATTGGCCTCGGTAGGTTTTAGGTGGTGAACTAGGGGGTTGAAGAATTTTTTAAAGACACAGTACTTCGACTATTGAATGGTCGAATAGTCAAACGATTTTTAGTTCGAACAGTTCGAAGTCAAAGGTCGAAGTAGCCCATTCGATAGTCGAAGTAGTTATATTCGACCATTCGAAATTCGAAATATTTTTCCTCTATTCCTTCACTCGAACTAAGTAAATGGGCACCTTAGTGTCTCTTTAAAGGGATACTGTCATGGGAAAACATATTTTTTTCAAAACACATCAGTTATTAGTGCTGTTCCAGCAGACTTCTGCTCTGAAATCAGTTTCTCTAAAGAGCAAACAGATTTTTTTTGGGAAATTTGGAAATCTGACATGGGGCTAGACATATTGTCAGTTTCCCAGCTGTCCCCGGTCATGTGCTCTGATAAACTTCAGCCACTCTTTACTGCTGTACTGCAAGTTCCTGTACTGCCTGTGCTACATAATGATTTACCAGTACCAGTCATACTTGTTCTCTCAGTTCCCCAGAACCTACAACCAAGGCAACCATTAGTCCTTACAATAAGGCAGAGTGGCTGATGGATAAGTGCTCAGATGTAAGCTCTGCAGTGTCCCATAGATGAAAGCTGCTCAACTATTAATGTACTGAGTGCAATAAATGAGACAAGTGGGCTTGTGGGTCTCACCAGTAAACGTATAGGATCTGTTATCTAGAATGCTCGGGTTTGGGACACACTGTAGATTTGACTTTGTTGGGAGAGTCGTGGTGATCAAATGAATCTCTTCTTCTGTTTCCATTTTCCACTGAAATGAAAACTGAAGTTGCCCTTTTCTTTTGACTCTTTCCAGCTTTCATGGGGGGGTCACTGACCCCATCTTAAAAAACAAATGCTCAGTAAGGCTAATCATTTATTATTATCGCTACTTTTTATTACTCATCTTTCTATTCAGGCCTCTCCTATTCATATTTCAGTCTCTTATACAAATCAATGCATGGTTGCTAGGGGAATTTGGACCTTAGCAACCAGACGGCTGAAATTACAAACTGGAGAGCTGCTGAATAAAAAGCTAAATAACTCAAAAACCAAAAATAATAAAAAATGAAAAGCAATTGCAAATTGTCTCAGAATATCCCTCTCTACATCCTACTAACGGTAAATTTAAAGGTGAACAACCCCTTTAATGATAAAGCCCCACCCCAGCTGTCAATCACATTTTCTTCTTGAAAAGAGGGGGGAACCTGTACAATCAATGACAGAAACCCGACCAGGTACCAATGGACAAAACAAATATTTTAATAAATGTATTCACGACAAATTCAGTTCTGGTTCCCCTAAAAAGCCAAATGGCAGCATCTCGCTTTCCTCGGAATTAATGACCCCCTTATATCAGCTGCACACTTTATTCCTATCCTGGTCCTATTGACAAAGCGAATACTGCGATTAAAGTTGCATTCAGGAAACAATTTTAACAATTTTTTTACTTTGAGTCGCTATTTCCTGCCCCACTCAATATGGCCGCTCTGTCATCCAAGTTAACCCGCCTTCATTGTCTTCCGATTGGTTTATTCACGGGCTGATGGGGAAGTCGGATAGGTCGAAGATGTGGAGCGTCTCAAGGCGCCTGACGCCTGCGAGCGTGAGCGCCTTGAACTCTGTACGTTACGTGAAATACGCGGCGCCATAGTTGATCAGGGAACGAGACTTAATATAAGTGTATAGTTTCAGGTTCACGCAGTGTCCAAAATACCATTGTTTTCTGTCGTATTATACTAGTAAATTACTTTCTATTTTTTGTCTCCAATGGAAGCTTTCAAAAGTCGAATAAACAGCCATCTTATCAATCAATTTCCATTTAATTCTAAGGTCTCCTATGCCACTGGCCCCGACCTCCCTCTCTGGCCTCAGGTCTGTTCCTGCTGAATTGTGCTTAGTACAGGGAATACCTATGCTGCCATAGTTTTATGGGATCTCTCTGTACAGACTATGAGCAAACTTAGGGGACTGTTCCTGCTGAATTGTGCTTAGTACAGGGAATACCTATGCTGCTATAGTTTTATGGGATCTCTCTGTACAGACTATGAGCAAACTTAGGGGACTGTTCCTGCTGAATTGTGCTTAGTACAGGGAATACCTATGCTGCCATAGTTTTATGGGATCTCTCTGTACAGACTATGAGCAAACTTAGGGGACTGTTCCTGCTGAATTGTGCTTAGTACAGGGAATACCTATACTGCCATAGTTTTATGGGATCTCTCTGTACAGACTATGAGCAAACTTAGGGACTGTTCCTGCTGAATTGTGCTTAGTACAGGGAATACCTATGCTGCCATAGTTTTATGGGATCTCTCTGTACAGACTATGAGCAAACTTAGGGGACTGTTCCTGCTGAATTGTGCTTAGTACAGGGAATACCTATGCTGCTATAGTTTTATGGGATCTCTCTGTACAGACTATGAGCAAACTTAGGGGACTGTTCCTGCTGAATTGTGCTTAGTACAGGGGAATACCTATGCTGCCATAGTTTTATGGGATCTCTCTGTACAGACTATGAGCAAACTTAGGGGACTGTTCCTGCTGAATTGTGCTTAGTACAGGGGAATACCTATGCTGCCATAGTTTTATGGGATCTCTCTGTACAGACTATGAGCAAACTTAGGGGACTGTTTCTGCTGAATTGTGCTTAGTACAGGGGAATACCTATGCTGCCATAGTTTTATGGGATCTCTCTGTACAGACTATGAGCAAATTTAGGGACTGTTCCTGCTGAATTGTGCTTAGTACAGGGGAATACCTATGCTGCCATAGTTTTATGGGATCTCTGTACAGACTATGAGCAAACTTAGGGGACTGTTCCTGCTGAATTGTTCTTAGTACAGGGAATACCTATGCTGCCATAGTTTTATTGGATCTCTCTGTACAGACTATGAGCAAACTTAGGGGACTGTTCCTGCTGAATTGTGCTTAGTACAGGGAATACCTATGCTGCCATAATTTTATGGGATCTCTCTGTACAGACTATGAGCAAATTTAGGGGACTGTTCCTGCTGAATTGTGCTTAGTACAGGGAAATACCTATGCTTCTGTAGTTTTACAGCACATTGCATTGTACTGGGAATGCACTGATTAGTTACTAGAAATGAAGCCATCTATACCAATTTATTTGAATGTATTTGTGCCGTAATACAGGCTCTTTTTGACACCCAAGGCAAAGATGGCATTGTACCACACAACCACCTGAGGGCTCATCACTCCATTACTTCTCATTTGGCCCAGTTAGTGATACACACAGACCAGCTAATATGATAAGGATGAGGATGAGCTAATCTGCCAATGAAAGCTGCATGTTGTGCAACCCCGTGACATCACAGCGTAACCATCAGCCAACTGGATTTTACTGCTGCTCATCAGTTATTATTATTATTATTATTGAGAGGGGGGCGTAGGTGCAGGTGAAAGCATGTGATGGAAATGTGAAACACCAAGGGGCAGATTTATCAAGGGTCGAATTTCGAAGTAGAAAAAGCTTCGAAATTCGACCATCGAACTGGAATACTTCAACTTCGAATATCGAAGTCAAAGTTTTTTTACATCGAATTTGGCCATTTGCGGTCAAAGTAAAATCGTTCGATCGAACGATGAAATCCTTTGAATCGAACGATTCGAAGGATTTCATCCATTGATCAAACGATTTTTCTTTGAATTCAATAAACTTAGAAAAATGTTCTAGAAGGTCTCCATAGGCTAACATAGCACTTCGGCAGGTTTAATTTGGCGAAGTATTGAATTCGAAGTTTTTTAAAGAGACAGTACTTTGATTATCGAATTGTCGAATAGTCTAAGTATTTTTACTTCAAATCGAATTCGAACTCTTAGCCTATTCGATAGTCGAAGTATCCAAAAAATGACTTCGAATTTCGAATTTTTTTACTTCGAAAATTCCCTCGAATTCACTTCGACCCTTCATAAATCTGCCCCCAGGTGTGAGACACTAGTTCCGGGCCTAGTAGTTTTTATAGTTCTATTATTTAACCTTAATAAGTCACTAGGAAAATAGACATTGCTCATTATCAATTCCTTTCATTATACAAGACAATATTGCATTTAGTGATTAGTTCTTACTAATATAGAGGGGGGGGGGGTAATGCCATTCATCGACATGTTCCAAATCTGATAATATCAGTAAAGTGGCTCTGCTACAAATCCAAATAGTTGTTTATCCCATTCACTCGGCGCAATTAATTCTGCAGACAAAACATCTGCTACTTTGGAGCAATTACACCCCCTATTGTGCTGCACTGAATGCACTAAACTCGCACAAACAGTCGCTCTTCCAATTATATTTATCGTATATGGTCGGTGTGCTTTTTTTTTTGTTTTTTTTGCACAGCTGTATAAATATGTGTGGGAGCTGCCATATTGTTACCTTCAGTGCAGCAACACGTTAGGTGTCAGGACTTCACGGACGATTCCAGCGCGTTCCGACGCACTGTGCAAAAACGACCAATGTGATGTGACGGAAATAAGGTAAGTAATGCTATTGTTGGATTGTGTCGCATTGTTGATGGGACGCATCTGCATCCGACAGTCGTGTCGCGTCGCAATCGACGATGCGACGCAGCACGATCCGTCAATATGACTATGAAGATTTTCATTCATCCAGGTCGTGGTATATCTAATATAAATCAATCTAAAAACAACTGGACTTGCTGAGTAATCAATGAAGACGTTTCACTACTCATCCGAGCAGCTTCTTCAGTACAACTGACTGGTGTGGGAAGTTCTCGGCTTATAAACTCTTCCATTTAACCAATCACAATGGCCCATTGTAACTCTAAATAGAGGTGACATCTGAAACTCACAGAGGTGTAGATTCTGTGTAGTTACTGTGATAGGATTATCCAATGTGTTATGCAACCCCTAGAAAGAGGTGTTACTTGTGAGAGTTGCATGAATGGATAAGTGAAGTGTTGTGAAACCGTCGGGGTACAGATGTTAGAACAGCATTGTATGTAGCAGGTGGTGTCGAAGGCCCCCATAATTATATTATGAAGGGGGCTGTACTGACACAGACGCATGTATGTACCAAACTAGGGATGCGCTAAATCCACTATTTTGGATTCGGCCGAACCCCCGAATCCTTCGCAAAGGATTTGGCTGAATACCGAACCAAATTTGCATATACAAATTAGGGATGAGAAGGGGAAAACATTTTTTACTTACGTGTTTTCTGACAAAAAGTCACGCAATTTCCCTCTCCGCCCCTAATTTGCATATGCAATTCGGATTCGGGCAGAAGGATTCGGCCGAACCCTGCTGAAAAAGGCCGGATCCTGGCCGAATCCTGTATTCGGTGCATCCCTACGCCAAACGCAGGTGAAATGCAACATGCTGTGTCCCAACCCGCGTTTGGCACTTTAATGCTTCTGTGTGAGTACAGCCCCCTTCTTAATAATTGAGTGCGTCTACTCCTGCGCTTCCCTGCGGCTGAACGGAAGAAAGCACAGGAAAAAACGCCCGTGTGTAAGAGCACTTAAAAATCTGCCTGTCACTGCTTCTCAGAGATTTTTGGGGCTGATTTTCATCAGCAGAGACTGGGCTAAAATAAAATTATGTTTAGAATCTGACAGGTCTCTATAATACAGGTTTCAAAATCAAATCAGGTGAGGACCACATTGTTTCTCACCCAAAAGCTATGATGATCGGATTGTTCTGGATCAAACCAGCACAAGGGGGAACAAATTGGGCACAGATCTGCCAATATTTCTTTTTCTGCAATGTCACACTGATAAAACTTATTTTTTTGCATTTCAGCAAAACATTATAGGAGCGGGAGCTACCATACTGGTGGTGAGCAACAGTAGCATACAGCAGGAAAAAAAACCAATGATGCACAGAGATAAAAATATATAGTTTAATCATTTTTGAGAACCTTACTTGCAGGAATTATAATTATAATATTTGGTGTGTACGGACACACCAAAAAGGTGCAAGAAAAGTGCAGATTTTGTTATATCCATTTCTACCACCGTCATAATCAATTCAGTCAGCTCATAACTGAATGGGGGAAAAAGGAGCCGCTTCCACCTAATGAGGCTTTACTTAGCACTGAATCTGCCCAATAGATTCTATTATCTACTGACTCGATTAATATAGAGGCATTTTCAAGTAGCCTTTTCTTCTTATAAAACTCCCTTTTTCTCCTATAATTTTATAGATTGAAAAATACACATTAAAATAGCAATAACCAGAGAATAACTTCATAAAAAGGGGTATTGGTCCCTGGCTTGCTGGAGACAGCAGAGTTATAAGAATAATAATTATATTCTATATAAACATCTTTAGTCCCCCCATGTCTGCAGGAGGGGGTTAATCCTCGGTTAAATGGTTATCTTTCCAACGGCACAATTGCTGGGGCTCATGTAAGCCCATTTTACCGGGCCAAAGCTTTGGCGAGCTTGTCCCAGAACCAGACTTTAGTGTAAGGGTTTGTATTGTCGCACAAAGTGATGAAGCGCAGAATGCTGGGGAACGGCCTCTTCATAGGTTTGTACTTAACAGGAATGAGGCGTTTCTCCCGAGCCCCTGGAAGACAAAATAAATAAGTAAATAAAAACGGACACCCGGAATTATGGCCGTGCATAGAAAGACTGGTTCAGGAGTCAGACATGACAAAAGTAAAACCACTAAACTGGACTGATTTGTTCCTCCTGGAGCGGATGTGATAACTGCTGGCTGTATTCATGTTTTGATTGGCTTTAGGATAGTTCTAGCCCCACCCACTGCCGTTACCAACAGGTACTCACTCCATATCAACATTGAAATAGATTAGGATATATATTCATATATCTCCTCCAGCAGTATGAATCCACAGGTATTAACGCTTCAGTGCCGGATGAGCCATCAACAAATAAATTCTACGGCCTTGGCACGGCGCTCCAGAGTACGGACGGTGTAACAGCTGATTTGTGGTACAAATAGGGTTAACAAACAATTGTGCTTCTAAATGGATTCCCTAAGGATAATGGCACACTAAGGCCCAAATTTGCCAGCGTCCGCTTCGCCGCACTTCGCCAGGCGTATTTTCGCCAGCACTATGCAAATTCACTAAAATCCAAAGGGGAAGCGTAAGCGTAAGGTTGCGAAGTTGCGCTAGCATTAATTCGCCAAGCAAAGCGAAGTTACGCTAGCGATGCTTAATTTGCATACGGCGCCAAATTGAATTACAATGGAGGTATATGTAGCAGAACTACACAAGCCTGGGAAACCTTCAAAACAGCAAATAAAATTTTTATTTTTCCCTACACATGTGCCCACTGTATAGTTAAGTTGCCATGAGTCAGGAAATGTAGGGGGGAAGGAGGGGAGCCCCAAAAAATGTTTCGAACTTTTTCAGCCTATCACCCATAATATAGAAAAAGTGCCAGCGTTTTTTTGGGACTTTGAAAAATTTTTAACTTTTTTTGAAGCAATCCCGATCTACTCTATTGCACTTCGCCTGGTCTGAGGTGGCGAAGGAAGTCTGGCGTAAAAGGTAGCGTTCAGAAAAATGCGCGCGTTAGTGAATTTGCGTAGTTATGTCCGTTGCGCAAATTTGCCAGGTGTAAGGGTGCGAAGTAACCCTAGCGAATTTACGCCAGCGTCCGTTAGTGAATCAGCGAATGAACGAAATTGCGCTACGCTGGCGAATTCACGCTAGCGTTAGGCGTTTCGTCCTTTAGTGAATTTTGGTCTTAGTGCTCAAGAACAGTGTCAAAAAAGCACCTGAAACTACCCCTGCTGCCCCCAACTACTTGACAGCACCAGTACTGGAGAACTGGGAAGAGGTAGGGACAGGTTTAGGTTATTTTATTGAAATACACTGGAGACCTTGCGCCAACAGCCTTAAAGGGGAACTATCTCGAAAATGTAATACAAGCTCCATCATACTGAAATAAGAAACTTTCTAAATACAATCAATTAAATATTCTGTACTGTTTCTGAAATAATCAAGTTTATCTTCACTATTCCTCTCTCAGCATCTGTTTCTCTTCATTCTGTCTTCATGCAGCAGTTGGGTGTCAGATATTCACTGACAGTTAGATCCAATATATATTATAGGGGGGCTCCTTTCCTAGCAGATGTATTAGAGCTCATTACGATAACAGATTCCAGTACAAACAAAATCTAACAAAATAACTGCCTTTTGCACAAATTCTGCATGTAGAGAGACATGATGTCTGGTGAGTTTAATAGAGTGACCTCTAATACATCTTCTAGGCAAAAGGCCCCCCCCCCCCATAACATAAATTTAATCTAACTTTCAATGAATGAGAGAATGAAGAGAAATAAATGCTGAGGGATAGTGAAGATTAACTTGATTATTACAGAAATGATGCAGAATATTTAATTGATTGTATTTACCGTAGGTTTCTTATTTCAGTACAATAAAGCTTATATTAAATTTTCATTTTTATGATTGTTCCCCTTTAAGGCAGCAATACATTATATGATCTGCTCATTTGGTGAGGTGGCCAAACAAACGGATCTTTCTCCCGATGTGCCCAACAAAGCCAGGGCAATATCCGGCTAATCCGATTGTTCAGCCCTAGATTGTTTGGGTGCCAACAGGACGAAGACCGCATGAACTAGACAATCCTCCGCCTGCCCTATTTATGGCCAGATATCAGTTGGGGAGGCCTATTGGAAGGCCCCATATATGGGCAAATAATCTGAAAGTCTATAGATCAATAAATCAGTGTATGGTCACCTTTAGAAGTACAGTAATAGAATTAGTGATTATACTACACAAATCAATCTTACCTGGACCAAGGCTAAGAGCAAATTTGGTCTGAAAATCACACTCGCTGCTGTCCAGATAATCATCAGATATGATCACCACCATCTTGCGACACCTATAAAACAATGACAGGTTCCTTTGTATCGACACTTTCATGTTATGCAGATAAAACAGAAACATCAAATTCTTTTTAATGCCAAATATATCATGCGGACGTATAACAATGTGATACATTGTGGATTAACACTCATTATCAGCAGAGGTTGGGGGGCTGCTCAGAGCACACAGCAAAAACCCCACTTGGGTCACAGTTAAAACAAATGCCCAGGTACGACAGAAGTGATGTGGTATACTGCTGTTCAGGGCCGCCGTTAGAAATCATGGGGCCCCTTACAACAACATTTTTGGGGGCCCTGTCCTCCCCAGATCCCGCCCACTCCACATCACAGTTAAAAGACCACACAGACATCAGCTAAAAAAAGGTAACCCCCCCCCCACAAGTTATAAAAACCTATTGGGGAACAGGGCCCCCGTATAAGTTATAAAAAAAAAATGTTGCTGCCAGGGCCCCCCCTTAACAGTTAAAAAAATTGGAGCCCTAAAGAATAGTTGTAAAAAAAACAAAAAACATTGGTGGCAGGGGCCTATAGAATATTAAAATAATACTTTGGTGGCCAGGGGATAAAAAAAACCCATTGGTGTTCAGTAGAATTGAACTCGTGGCTTCAGGACTTCAACTTCGCCTACTTTCATGACTTCGGGTTCTTTCGCTGTTTCAGGACTTCCATTTCGGCTGTTTTCGCGACTTCTGGTCCCTTCGCTGTTTCAGGACTTCCATTTCGGCTGTTTTCGCGACTTCTGGTCCCTTCGCTGTTTCAGGACTTCCATTTCGGCTGTTTTCGCGACTTCGGGTCCTTTCGCTGTTTCAGGACTTCCATTTCGGCTGTTTTCGCGACTTCGGGTCCTTTCGCTGTTTCAGGACTTCCATTTCGGCTGTTTTCGCGACTTCTGGTCCCTTCGCTGTTTCAGGACTTCCATTTCGGCTGTTTTCGCGACTTCGGGTCCTTTCGCTGTTTCAGGACTTCCATTTCGGCTGTTTTCGCGACTTCTGGTCCCTTCGCTGTTTCAGGACTTCCATTTCGGCTGTTTTCGCGACTTCGGGTCCTTTCTCTGTTTCAGGACTTCCATTTCGGCTGTTTTCGCGACTTCGGGTCCTTTCGCTGTTTCAGGACTTCCATCTCGGCTGTTTTCGCGACTTCGGGTCCTTTCGCGCTTCAGGACTTCAATTTCCACTGTTTTCGTGGCTTCGGTTCTTTTCAGCACTTTCGTGCCTTGGCTTTTCTGCACTTCGGCTGTTCGGGACTTCGGAAGAAGGCGGTACGGCTTCAGCGCTGTCAAGGGGGGCACGGCACTTTCGAAAAAATTCAGCACTGCTGGGCCCCCCTTAGGCCCGTTACACTTGTACCCCCTGATGGCGGCCCTCCTGCTGTTACAGCACCAAGCAAAACACTCAGTGTATCACACCCAAAGCATTAGATTGCTACATATGGAGTCTTTACCTATTCTCTATAAGCTCACTGGTTATGGACCACAAGCAGGTTCCCGGAAGGACGTCCCTATCAAAGACGCACAGTTTGAGTTTATAATCTGTCTGTTCCAGCCGACTGATCATCTCCTGCACAAACAAGATATCTTGGGCACAGCAGCAGATGAAAGCGTCAAATGTCTCAGGCATGCTTCCTGCGAGGGGTTAATCAGAAATAAACAAAAACACACAGTATAGTGAGCAGGGTTATTGAGTGAAAACAAGGAAAGTATATTATATCGGGGTTAAAATTCAGTTTAATCTTGAACCGGTCACATACGTGCAGTCAGAGAGAGTGTGTGCTGGGATATTCATATCTAGTAGATAATGAAACCCTTCTACATATTGTACATTTCCTTCTGTTCAGGCTATTTGGCTACTATCTAGTGTAAATACGTTGTGGGAGTATCTATTGGCACAGAAAGAGACAGCTTGGTGTTGCTGTGAGTTAGTAGTGGGGTCCTGATAGGAGCACTGGTTTCATGGTAAATTTTAATGTAATGGGGCCCTCTGCTTAAAGGGTTGTTCCCCTTTCAATTAAATTAATATGATGCACAGAGTGATATTCTGAGACAATTTGCAATTGGTCTACATTTTTTTTTATCATGTGTGGTTTTTGAGTTATTTAGATTTTTATTCAGCAGCTCTCCAGTGTGCAAATTCTGGTTGCTAGGGTCCAAATTACCCCAACAACCATGCATGGATTTAAATAAGGGAATGTAAAACGAATGAGAGGCCTGAATGGAAAGAGGAGTAATAAAAAGCAACAATAATGTGTTGCTTAATAGTTAATAGTGCTGCTCCAGCAGAATTCTGCACTGAAATCTGTTTCTCAAAAGAGCAAACACGTTTTTTTATATTTAATTCTGAAATCTGACATGGGGTTGGACATATTGTTAGTTTCTCAGCTGCCCCCAGTCATGTGACTTGTGCTCTGATAAACTTCAGTCACTCTTTACTGCTGCTCTTCCTTCCCAGCAGCCCATCAGCAGAACAATGGGAAAGTAACCAGATAACAGCACATTGGTAGATCTAAGAACAGCACTCAGTAGTAAAAATCCAGGTCCCACTGAGACACATTCAGTTACATTGAGTAGGAGAAACAACAGCCTGCCAGAAAGCTGTTCCATCCTAAAGTGATGGCTCTTTCTGAAAGCACATGACCAGGCAAAATGACCTGAGATGCACCTACACACCAATATTACAACTTGTTGGGTCAGGAATGACATCTTACATGGTAGAGGGAATTATTTGCAGTGTAAACAGTGTCATTTAGAAATAAAAATGACACCATGAAAATCATAACAGAATCCCTTTAAATTATATAAATCATTTAAATGTGTCAGAGTAGACACACAGTTACATGATTTATGGATATCAGGACGGAGTATCCAGGGGAATTACATACTAACAGCCTTCTAATCAAAGATAAACAACTGACGGTGTGCACCTCCATTGGATTTAAATTCTAAACTAAAGAGCTGCACTTCCCTATAACAGTGTTTCCTCTACCAGGCAACACTGGCTCTTGTACCAGTAATCTAACTAGCTTTAACTAGCTTTCCTTTACAAGCAGTTTGTCCATTGCAAAGTAAGAAACCATGGGCCCCTCCGTACCATAAGGATCGTCACTTTTCGTAATTCGGTATTGCTCACTGCTGTCCACATTATCATCTTGCAATGGCAGGGGCCCGTGCTTCTTCTCTAGGTACTTCTTACAGTCGGCCTCTGAAACATTAAATATAAAGGTTAGGATGTCGGGACATTTAGTCAAATCGTTTGCAACATTTAACCCTTTCTGTGCAGACCAAAGAGAAACCTGGAAGTGTAGAGAATACTGCATCTCCCTATGGTGCTTTTATGCAGATACTGTATATAATACACAAAAGCCATGAATATCTTGTAAATTATATCCTTATCAGAACTCACCGTTTAAGTCATCAGTTATAAACGGTGAGTTCTGATGTCATTTCAGTCACATGACTCACCGAAATGTGTATTATAATAAATAAAGTACCGCCAGTTGCAAAATATGAGGATATTAGAAGTTACCTCTGAGTTTTGTGACCTGTATAAAAACACTTGGCCTTCGGCCTCGTATTTTTATATAGTCACGAAACTCTGTAACTTATAATACCCTTATAATTTACAAGAGGGGGTACTTTATTCACTATATATTCTACAGCAGCCGACACCAACAGGAGTTAATGCACTCCTACGTTTATTATTTCAATAGACCTTCTCAAACCCATCATAGAAGGTAATGAGGATTACAGAATGTATATGAAAGTCCTTGCTGAGGACTTCCAAATGTTACCCTCAGCTTGCCCACAATGTACTGCTGCCCATGTAGCAACATCAAAGGAGAAGGGGGTCATTGTTCCACTGTATAGAGCACTGGTAAGGTCCCATCTAGAATATGCCGTACAGTTTTGGTCTCCATCACTCAAACAGGACATTATTGTATTAGAGAGGGGACAGAGAAGGGCAACTAAGCTGGTAAAGGGAACATCTTAGCTATGAGGAAAGACTGGCCAAATTGGGGATGTTCACGCTAGAGAAGAGGCTCTTAAGGGGTGATATAACTATGTATAAATATATAAGGGGATCATATAATAATCTCTCTAATGATTTATTTACCAGTAGGTCACCCATTCTGATTATAAGAAAAGAGGTTCCAGCTAAATATTGGGAAGGGGTTTGTTCCACTGAGAGCTGTGAAGATGCGGAATTCTCTCCCTGAATCAGTGGTACAGGCTAGAGTCCAGCAGCGTGTCGGGTACCCGCAGGTTACCTGCGGTACCCTGTGGGTAGAAGTTCCAGGTGCGGGTATAAACGCAGGTCGGCAGTTCTGCGGGTCGCAGGTCTTCTCAATAGCGAGTTTTACTCCTTTTTTCTGATCACGTCTACTTCCCGTGATGTCACTTCTGGTTTACAATGACAGTACTTCCTGATTCTTGATGGTCAGCAGGTCCGGGTTGTGGATAAGGTATTTGCGGGTCAGGTATCGGTTCTAAGCGGGTAAGAATGTGTATTGCGGGTCTGGGTTGCACATGGCAGGTTGCGGCTATGGGTCGGGTTCCAAAAAATGGACCCGCGCAGGACTCTAGTACAGGCTGATACATTACATAGCTTTAAGAAGGGGTTGGATGGTGTTTAGCAAGTGAGGGAATACAGGGATATGGGAGATAGCTCATAGTACAAGTTGATCCAGGGACTGAGACAAATTGGAGAGGCTTCAAACTGTTTTTTTTGCCTTCCTCTGGATCAGGGGTCCCCAACCTTTTTTACCCATGAGCCACCATCAATTGTAAAAAGAGTTGGGTTGAAACAAAAGCTTGAAAAAGTCCCTTGGGGTGCCAAATAAGGGCTGTGATTGGCTATTTGGTAGCACCTATGTGGACTACAGGAGGCTTTATTTGTCAGTACACCTGGTTTTTAGTTGACCAACTTGCCTCCAAGCCTGGAATTAAATAATAATCTCCTGCTTTGAGGCCACTTGGAACAACATCTAAAAGCTTGGTGAGTAACATGTTGCTCATGAGCCGGTGGTTCGGGGTCACTGCTCTGGATCAACTGGCAGTTAGGCAGGTTATATATAGACTTAAAAGGTTGAACTTGATGGACGTGGGTCTTTTTTTCAACTTAACTTACTATATGATACATAGTCCTGGCCCATGAAACAAGCAGCCATTAGGTCTGATCTGTAGAACCTCCGATTGGATGGTTTGAATTAATGTAATAATAATAATAATGTATGTAATACAATGTACATCTCCCCCCATGGTATATACATACCAATAAGTGGTGCAAGATCCGTTAGGATATCGTTTCTTTCCATTTTCTTTAACATCTCCAGTAGCCCTCCAACAGTAGCCCGGAAGCACTTCTTTTGCCAGTCTTCCAGTAACTTCATGGTGGAGTCCGGGTACCGATCAAAATTCCTGATTTCCAGGTAGTCGTAGCCCATCTCTTCGGCCAATCGAGTCCAGTCAGCAGCCACCACAGCATTGGGGTTGAGATACAAACACAGCCTGTGTCTGACTGTATAATTTAAAGCCACAAGAGGGATGGAGTTCATATCAAAACTGTTCATGCTGCTCCCACAAGCCATGGTGCTCATTCTATTCCTTCTTGTCTTGAGTTACATCCAGTGATATAACAGCTGTGCATGTGCCCGTATTTCTCTTTAATAAATCAAGCAGAAGAGCCCCTCGAGTATTTCAGTGTGGCTTCTGCACCTCATGTACCCACAATCATCCCTGGGGAAAGAGCAGAGAACAGTCAAAGCAAAGCAATTGGCATCTCTTCATCTTATTTATTTTAAAAGGGTTGGTCACCTTTGACTTAACTGTTAGTTTGATGTCGAGGGTGATATTCTGAGACAATTTGCAATTGGTTTTCATTTTTTATTATTTGTGTTTTTTTTTTTTTTTTTAGTTATTTAGCTTTTAATTCAGCAGCTTTCCAGTTTGCAATTTCAGCCATCTGGTTGCTAGGGTTCAAATTCCCCTAGCAACCATGCACTGATTTGAATAAATGACTGAAATATGAACATGGGAGGCCTGAATAGAAAGATGAGTAATAAAAAGTAGCAATAATTATACATATGTAGCCTTATAGAGCGTTTGTGTTTAGATGGGGGTCAGTGACCCCACATTTGAAAGCTGGAAAGAGAGTCAGAAGAAGCGGACAAATAATTCAGAATTCATAAAAAATAAATAATGAAGACCAATGGAAAAGCTGCTTAGAATTAGCCATTCTATAACACACTAAAAGTTAACTTAAAGGTAAACGACCCCTTTAATATGTTATAGAATGACTAATTCTAAGCATTTGGCCTTTGTGTTTTATAGTTTTAAATTATTTGGTTTTTTTCCCCAGCTTTCAAATGGGGGCCACTCATCCCATCCAAAACCAAAGGCTGTGTAAGGCTACTTACTGTATTGCTACTTTGTATTATACATTTTTCTATTTAGGCTTCTCCTATTCATTATCCAGTCTCTTTTTAAAAATCAATGCATGGTTGCTAGGGTAATATGGACTGTAGCAACAAGACTGTGGACATTGAAAACTGGAGAGCTGCTGGAGAAAAAGCTAAATGTAAGAAAAAAAAAAACACAAATAAGAAATGAAAACCAATTGCAAATTGTCTCAGAATATCACTTTCTACATCACTCGAACAGTTAATTTAAAGGTGAACAAGCCCATTGACGTGTCCGTTAACATTTCTAATGCTAATGCAGCACAAGTATGTCAGCCCCTGATAGAGGAACATGGGGGGGGGGCAGGTAATGTAAAGGCATTGGGCAAATAGTTCTATGGCAAAATTATAAATAGTATGCAAAGATGACATTATGAAAGAATTGTGTCAGTATTTCTTTAAGAACTGTATGTCATTAAAGGGATACTGTTTTTTCCAAACGCATCAGTTAATAGTGCTGCTCCAGCAGAATTCTGCACTGAAATACATTTTTCAAAAGCGCAAACAGATTATTTCATATTCAATTTTGAAATCTGACATGGGGCTAGACATATTGTCAGTTTCCCAGCTGCCCCCAGTCATGTGACTTGTGCTCTCATAAACTTCAATCACTCTTTACTGCTGTACTGCAAGTTGGAGTGATATCACCCCCCCCCCAGAAGCCTAACAACAGAACAATGGGAAGGTAACCAGATAGCAGCTCCCTAACACAAGATAACAGCTCCCTGGTAGAGCTAAGAACCACACTCAATAGTAAAAGCCAAGTCCCACTGAGACTGATTTAGTAAGTAGGAGAAATAACAGCCTGCCAGAAAGTAGTTCCATCCTAAAGTGCAGGCACAAGTCACATGACTGGGAGCAGCTGGAAAACTGACAAAATGTCTAGCCCCATGTCAGATTTCAAAATTGAATATAAAAAAAATCTGTTTGCACTTTTGAGAATTGGATTTCAGTGCAGAATTCTGCTGGAGCAGCACTATTAACTGATGTGTTTTGAAAGAAACATGTTTTCCCATGACAGTATCCCTTTAATAAAAACATACACAAAAGAGTAAATATCTCCAGTGTTGATCACTATTAAATGAAAGTCCCAGACTTACACAAGGAAGCTGCAAAAAAGCAGTCACAAGGGTTAAGAAGAAGAAGTTGGTAAGAGCCGCAGTCTGGATGTCTGTCGCTGGCAGGGTGCGGAGCCCAAATCCCATAGTCCGTGTTCCACTGGGCACCCACAAAGTCACTGGGCACCAACAATAGGGACTTCTGCAAAATGATCACACAGGAAGTGAATGTTGTTCTACACCTGACCACAGAGGAAGTGGAGAATAATTAGAAAAGCTTTGCGTCAACAGTATGAGTGTGAGTGAGTGTGTGCGTGACAAATGCTTCGATTTCATACAACACAGAGTTTACAGCAAGTGCAATTCTATCCAATCAGTGTGAGGGATACAAGAGATACAGACTCTGAGCAGTGAGTGAATGTTGGATGGAGCTGCATGAAAGGCTGGTCTGGATGCACATTGTTGTAGTTCATACCATGCAGCTGTTATCTGCCACTAAATCTTACCCTGACATATTGATTTTATCCTGAAAATGTCCCACCAGCTGCCTGTCCCCCCATTCATTTAACCTGCACATTTCACCAGCTGCTTAAACCCCATTCACTTACCAACACTCAGCATATCCCACCAGCTGCCTCCCACCCACTTCCATACACCCAGCATTTCCCATGCACTGTCTGCTCCCCATTGACATACCCACACCCAGCAGAGGCCACCGTCTGCCTCCCACCCATTCATTTAGCAGCATATCCCACCAGCAGCCTGTCCTACATTCACTGGCCCACAAGCAGTCCTTATCCCCCAACTACCTGCCCCATTCACTGACAGACAGACAGGCAGCCAACCACTTGTCCCCATTCATTTACCCACCAGTTCCCTCTGCCACCCACCCACTCACACGCAGCTCCCCAGTACAGCCCCCCAATACAGCCCCCAGTAGAGCTCTCCCAGTACAGCCCTCTCCAGTATAGCTCCCCAATACAGCCCCCATCCCAGTACAGCCCCCATCCCAGTACAGCTCCCCCAGTACAGCCTTCCATCCCAGTACAGCCTTCCATCCCAGTACAGCCTTCCATCCCACTACAGCCTTCCATCCCACTACAGCCTTCCATCCCACTACAGCCTTCCATCCCAGTACAGCTCCCCCAGTACAGCTCCCCCAGTACAGTCACTTACCCGGAGGAAGACAGATAGGAGCAGCAATAATTCTTGTAACAGTGGGATATGGAAACTCTCCAGCTGAATGATGAGGCTCCACAAACCACAACTAATCTCAACATGGGCCAAACCATTCAACAAGCAGGGGAGCGAGAGTTGGAAACAACAAATATACACTCACCATAATCCAAAAGCAACAGCAATTCAACCCCGTTAAAATTTTGACAAATATCGATAATGCGGCTGGATCCAGTCAACGCGCTGCCTTTGTAATATATTCTATATTAATGTACTCGTCACCTCCCCCACCCCTCTGCGCCAGGTGGTATCGGCCAGAGCTGGAGTTTCAGGAAGTGGCCGAGAAAGTTTGGGAAATGACGCGCGACCAGTTTGAGCCGGGAAGGGGGCGTGGTCTGTCACTGTATTGAGCTCCCGGCTTCCTTGTTGTGTTGTATTAGTGTCTCCTCCCAGTGGGACAGGGAACTCTGTCTTAACTGTCAGTATGATGTAGTGAGGGATATTCTGAGATTATTTGCAATTGGGTTTTCCTTTTGTGGTTTTTGAATTATTTAGCTTTTTATTCAGCAGCTCTCCAGTTTGTAATTTCACCTGGTGTATCTGGTTGCTACAGTCCACATTCCCCTAGCAACCATGCATTGATATGAATAAGAGACTGGGATATAAATAGGAGAGGCCCAGGCCGCTACATCTTTACCCCGTGCTCCCCTGATGAAGGCCTGGTTAGAACTACTCACAGCCCAAAGTGTACAAACTGTCAGTATGATGTAGAGAGGGATATTCTGAGAACAGTTGTAATTGATTTTCATTTTTTATTATTTGTGTTGTTTTTTTTAATTATCCAGCTTTTTATTTAACAGCTCTCCAGTTTGCAATTTAGTTGCTAGGGTCCAAATTCCCCCAGCAACCATGCATTGGTTTGAATAAGAGGCTGGAATATGAATAGGAGAGGCCTGAATAAAAAGAGGAGTAATACAAATACATTTGTAGCCTTGCACAGCATATGTTTTTAGATGGGGTCAGTGACCCCCAACTTGAAAGCTGGAAAAATATCAGGCTAATAATTCAAAAGCTATAAAAAAAAAAGAGAAAAACAAGGTCAATCGAAAAGTTGCATACAATTAGCTATATGCTAAACGTTAACTTAAAGGGATACTGTCATAGGAAAAAAAATGTTTTTCAAAATGAATCAGTTAATAGTGCTGCTCCAGCAGAATTCTGCACTGAAATCAATTTCTAAAAAGAGCAAACAGATTTTTTATATTCAATTTTGAAATCTGACATGGGGCTAGACATATTGTCAGTTTCCCAGCTGCCCCAAGTCATGTGACTTGTGCTCTGATAAACTTCAATCACTCTTTACTGCTGTACTGCAAGTTGCAGTGATATCACCCCCTCCCTTTTCCCCCCAGCAGCCAAACAAAAGAACAATGGGAAGGTAACCAGATAGCAGCTCACTAACACAAGATAACAGCTGCCTGGTAGATCTAAGAACAACACTCAATAGTAAAAACCCATGTCCCACTGAGACACATTCAGTTACATTGAGAAGGAAAAACAGCAGCCTGCCAGAAAGCATTTCTCTCCTAAAGTGCAGGCACAAGTCACATGACTTGGGGCAGCTGGGAAATTGCCAAAATGTCTAGCCCCATGTCAGATTTCAAAATTGAATATAAAAAATCTGTTTGCTCTTTTGAGAAATGGATTTTAGTGCAGAATTCTGCTGGAGCAGCACTATTAACTGATGCGTTTTGAAAAAAACATGTTTTCCGATGACAGGATCCCTTTAAGTGCGAACCGCCCCTTTAGGAACTGGCGTACTTTGTCCCAGAATGGACTGGGTTTCCTACCGCTGGTCTTTTATCTACACTGTACATGTAATGCCTGTGGGGCTCATTGATGAACATTGGGAGTTGTTGCCCACGGCAACCTTTTTGCACTGGACCATCTCTGCTTTTATCGTGGCTGGGCCTCCAGCCTTACACGGACCAATGAAACTGCCTTAAAGGTAAGTTAAAGTGAAAAATGAACGAAGCAGCTGCGGGAGTATTCTTTATGGAAGTATTTGCTGTGTATTGTGGCATCAACACGGTCTATTGTGATCCTGGGAACCTTCGATGATGCCACAAAGCAACAAATTTTTACATAAATGTAACAATGTTTCCATGAAATGATGGCAGATCCTGATGAACATGATTTGTAAGTTCACATACCTCCCAACTGTCCCATTTTTCACAGGACTGTCCTGATTTTGATAGCTCAACCCGCAGTCCTGGATTGTTACAGAAATGTCCCGACTTTCTCTTTGATCTCCTGCACTGAACAGCCAGAAAAAGATACAACGTTTCTAAAATGTCATTGGCTTTGGGCTCTCTGACAAATATGAGGCAGGTGCACTTAGATACATTTGTTACAATTTAAGATAAGCAAAGAAACAATTGTAACAATTTAAGCTAAGCAGGTCTCTTGGGGAAACTGTGACTTGTAGCTTTTAAGGGCAATTCACCTTCATTAGCAAAACTGTAATGACACATAAAAACCACAGAAATGTTTTCAAACTTTCATAACCTGCCAAATATTGTAAAATGAACATGGTAGTTGCGGGGTGTGACCACAAAATGGGCGTGGTTAAAAGGTTAAAGGGCAATTCACCTTCATTGGCAAAACTGTAAAAACACATAAATCCTGAACATTAAAACCCCAAGAAATGCTAAAACCCCAAGAAATGCATTCAAACTTTCCTTAACCTAACAAATTTTGTAAAAAGTTTGTGGTATATAGGGGGTGTGGCCATAAAACGGGCACGCAAAAATTGCGCCGTTTGGGAGGTTTGCACTGGAGAACAATGACTCTAAATGGGGCACAGTGAATATATTATTTACTAACATTGGAGATAAATATCTCCGGAGATCTCTGGAGCCGCTACCCATAGCAACCAATCAGATCTTTGCTTTTGATTTCTAAAGGTGGCCATACATGGAGATATCCGCTTGTTTGGCGATGTCACCAAACGAGCGGATCTCTCCCAGATATGCCCACCTTGAAGTGGGCAATATCGGGCTGATCCGATTGTGGGCCCTAGGGCCCAATGATTGGATCCTAACGAATGGGAACGGGCGGTCGGATCGCGGGACCGCATCAACGAACAGATGCGGCCGCAATCCAACGGGATTTTTCGTCCAATCCAATCGAGATGTGGCCGACTTTCGGGCAGATCTCGATCGGGGAAGCCCGTCGGGGGGCCCCATACACAGGCCAATAAACTGCCGACTCGGTCTGTCAGCAGCTTTTATTGGCCCGTGTATGGCCACCTTAACTTGTAGGTGGCTGTTTAAATCGAATTGCTGATTGGTTGCCATGTAGATATTTATCTCCATTGTTTGTAAACAATGCCCCCTAGAGTGTTAAAGGGAAACTATAGTTCAAATTCAAGCTCATTCTACATGAAAGGATTCTGCATACTTCACAATGAGGCCTTGATTGACCCGATCCTGTATCTCCATACGCGGAATAGATTTTTGGGGTGATCCAGGATAACACGATTCCCATGGAAGGTGGGTAAGTCTCAGTTTGCCTTGTAACAGATTAACCATGTAATGTTCACGTGTAGACATTCAGACGTTTTTATTCCGTGAGAAGTAAAAAGTCAATTCCTCTGTTCTTGTGCAGTTTCGGAGTGTGAGAAGGTCCCTTTCCTCTTCTTGCTGATATCTCCCAGCTTCCCTGTATTAAAAATAGAAACGTTTAGACAGAACAAGGGGGTTCCTCTCTAGAGCCGGACACTGGGGAAGCCACATGGCTATAATGTAAACAGTCCATTTAACCGCTTATGTGGCACAGATCAGGATATCTGAACACATTTCTGTAGATTTATGTCATAAACTTTCATTTCCTGCCAAATTTTGTAAAATGGGCATGGTAATTAGGGGGTGTGGTTGCAAAAAGGGGTGTGGTCAAAAATTGTTAGGAGGTATGGGCCACCATCAAGTAGTATGGGGCTCAATACTTCTTAGTTAGCATGGCCTGCCCCCCCCCCCTTTTCCCCCAGGGGCCTCAAATTATTAAACTATTGGTTGTCTGGTTTCCTGAGAGGAGGGTCCTCCCAACATATAGAATGGTGACTCATTTAAAGGAGAGATATAGGAAAAAATAAAAAAAAACAATTTTGTAGGCAATTATGAGTGATATATGGTGTTGCTTTTACATGGTGCTAAAAATTAATATTATCTTTAAAAATAGCCTCTTTATTGGAGCTCCCTATAGATGTTCACTGTGGTCCCAGTTTTAAAAGAGGGGTGGGTGTGTCCTAACGGTCCCTGCCAGAAGCACAGTAGGAGGGGGACAGCCAATCACAGCCCTGCAGTCACACAAGCACAGACAGGCGTCAGTTCCCTATCAGGTCCTGCTAGCTGCTGATTGGTTCCTGTCCTACAGTACAGTGAGTTGAGAGCCGCCGGCTCCCCTGCACAGCCTGGGAATTCAGGGAGCAGGAAGTGGAAGGGAAGGGAGGAATTTCTAGGGTTTTTGCAGAAATATTCAATAAATCAGCCTGAAACACTACTTTTTTTAAGCACAATTATTCTATATCTAAATGAGTATAATGTGCTGGTATTATATTGGCCAGTGTATGGCCACCTTTACAGTATCATTAAAGTGATTCGTCGTGATTTTTGTGATGTAGTTTTGATTTCTAAATTATACTGTTTACACTGCAAATAATTCACTCTACAATATAAAATTATTAACTATTAACCAATGTGTTTTGAAAAAAACATTCTTCCCCATGACAGTATCCCGATTGGCCAAAAGGCTGGCAGTGATGTAACGACTGTAGGAGCCATTATATCTCTGAAGAGAATAAAGGTCTTTGCAAGGCCCTTGGAACCTGCAATCCACAACCCGGACCTGCAACCCGCATTCTTATCCGACCCGCAAGTACCTTATCCGCAACCCGGACCCGCTGACCATTAAGAATCAGTAAGTGCTGTCATCATCGGAAGTAGGCGTGATCAGAAAAAAGGAGTGAAAATCACTACTGAGAAGACCCGTGGCCCGACCCGCAAACCCGCCGAACCGCCGGCCTGTGTCTACACCCGCACCCGGAACTTCTACCCGCAACCCGCAGGCTACCGCAGGTTTTTGTGGGTAACCTGCAGGTACCTGCGGGTACCCAACCTGTTGCAGGACTCTAGTAAGAGCCCTTACACACAGGGGCGCTCCGCCAATGAGGCAAGCTGAGTTGTTTGCCCCAGGCGACAGCGCCTGAGAGGATTCCAGCGGCGGCAAAAAGCCGCTCCTGCACCTTTAAGAGCTGAATTTACGGTTTTTAAACTGGAAAATCGGCCGTACTATTCCGAGAGAGCGCACTTGCGCTCTCCACAATAGTGTTCCTGTCTCCCCCTATCGACAGGTAAGTCGCGAGAGGGGGCGGCATTGCAGGAGCGGCCTCAGGCAGCTCCTTCGTCAGAAACGGCGCTGCGCCGGTAAATCAAAATAGTAAAGGAAGGAGAACTCCAGCAGACTCTCTGCAAAACTTTTATTCCAGGTTGTGGTTTCGGGTCGATGCCCTTTATCAAGTGTACAAAGACCATTACCATGTGCTCCTATTGGGATGCGCTCAAGTGCACGAAAAATAAGTGGTGGGGCTGAAATTCAAATTTATTGACTGCCATGTCATTTCCTGCGTGTCACGTGATCAGGGATTAACCCATTAGTACCCACTGCCATGTGACGTACGGCAAATAGGAATGGAGACGAGGCAAGCAATACAGCAATTTCCATTCATTTATAATAAACAATAAATGATATGTCATACATAAGGTTTAAAGGGAAAAAAAAACAGAAATGGGGGTGCTGCTTACAAGAGCTTGCAATCTATTGCATGTTTCAGTAGGCTGCAGCACCCTCTATGGCTTTTTTCCCCATAGAATGTTGAGATTTTTAAAAGATCAGATCCTGATTGTGAGACCACGATCTTCTCAGAACGATCGTACGATCGTACGAATCTACCATCAACTAAAAAGACCAATTTACCAGGAAAACAAAGGGGAGCTGCCTGCTTGGCCCTGCAAACATAGAGAGATTGCACTGGGACCGACAAAGATTTTTTGACCTGGCCGATCAATTTCCCGACAGATGTCGGCCGAAAAATCGTAAGATGTACGATCGTTCGAATACCACTAACCGCACGATAATTTCGAAGGATTGGTCGGGCTTCCCTAAAATCGGTCGTTCGGCAAGAAGAATCGTCGCTTCTATGGGGACCTTAAGTGTCAGTCCATCAGGCTGATTGTTTGTTTATAAAGTTTATAAAACAGAAGAAGGAAATCATTAGTGGAACTAACATGAGTGACATGAGAGCAGGTGCGTTTGCAGGTTGGGGGCAGCAGGTGGCGCTGCGGGTACAAGGGAAGAACAGTTGGTATCGCCGGTCTCAGCCCCTTTCCTGCTGACAGCGGCTCTGGTTCCCTTACACTTCGGTTTCGTGTTCTCTAGTTTGGGTTTTTCTCACGTTCTGGAGAAACTCCGAGTTCAGGCCGGGAACTGGCGGTGGAGAAGCTGCAGATCGCACGGTCGTGGGTCGCGTTTAGAAGCATCGCAAGGAATGGGCTGTCAGCTGTTGGGAGACTCCAGGGCAGGATTCCCCCTCTGATCCCAGGATTTCCCTATTCAGGGCAGGATTCCCCCTCTGATCCCAGGATTTCCCTATTCAGGGCAGGATTCCCCCTCTGATCCCAGGAATTCCCTATTCAGGGCAGAATTCCCCCTCTGATCCCAGGAATTCTCCACCTGGAGCTGCAGGATCCCCATCTAATCCAAACATTCCCTCCCAGTGGTGAATTTTCCCAACTGATTCTGGGACTCCCCCAGCAGATCCCATGCAGAATTCCATAGGCTGCATTTCTACTGGATTGGCTCAGTGTAAGGGATCCCCGACCCCATTAGTACTGGATCTCCTGAGGCTGCTGTCAGTGCAGGATCTGCTGGATCACCCTATAGTATAACCCCCAGTGGATCTCTTTGCAGGATTCTGCTCCAGGGAAGGAAGGGTGAGTGAGAGCAAACTTTGCACAATATACTTCTCCTTATGCACTGAATGTCCCCTATATAGTTTTGTCAATGGATCTTTAACCCTATGTGTAGTGATGGGCAAATTTGTCCCTTTTTGCCACAGATTTCACGGATTTCCCTGCAAAATCTGCGAAACCGGCGCAAAATATCCGAAACACAGATTTGTTGATGCCGGCGCCCATTAAAGTCAGTGGGCGTCCGTTAATCAATGCCGGCGTCTAAATTGTCACCAGTGTCAAAAAACATCCAGAAACAATCCAGAAAGGGGGTTCCTGCAGTTGACAATTTAGAATATTGTACTGTACAATTTACTGGCCACCGGGTATTTTTCTTTCTGGAAATGTTTCAATTGACTCATTTATTATTAAATTTGATGAATTTGCCGATTTGTCAGAGAGGAGATTCCCCCAGAGGCGCTCAAAGTTAGAAAACAACAACCGCACACGTGTATGAGCGACGTTCCCCTGGGAGTTAAATTTAAGAATCAGGCACTCCCTCCTCTAGGGTGGGTTCTACACACTCCAACTGCATTGCTACCTATAGTATCTTATGAGTTATTCTCTCAGCCAGCCCATTGTGACGTCATAGGAAAAAAAAAAACCATGAAATAGATAGATAATACCTTTATTATATCAAGTGAATATCTCTTTATGTTATTATTATAACAGGTATGGGATCCATTATCTGGAAAACCGTTATCCAGAAAGCTTTAAATAACGGAAAGGCTAGCTCCCATAGACTCGACTATAATCAAATAATCCAAATATTTTAAATTGATTTCCTTTTTCTGTGTAATAATAAAACAGTAGCTTGTACTTGATCCAAACTATAATATAATTAATCCTTGAACCAGAACCAGCCTATTGGGTTTATTTAATGTTTACATGATTTTCTAGTAGACTTAAGTTATGAAGATCAGTGGCGTAACTAATTGTTACTGGGCCCCATAGCAAATTCAATTTAGGGCCCCAAAATATTTATAAGTTGGCCTATTTTACCAAGATATATTAAAATTGCTAATTAATTAGGGTCTCACTGGGCCCCCTACACTCCTGGGTCCCCCTGCAACCGCAGGGTCTGCTTCCTCTATAGTTACGCCCCTGATGAAGATCCAAATTATGGACAGATCCATTATCTGGAAAACCCCAAGTCCCAAGCATTCTGGATAACAGGTCCCATACCTGTATTAATAATAATAGTGATCTAATAATACTAATCTAAATGCAATTAACAGATTACACACTCTACTGATCGGCACAGAAACTGAAGAAGGCCCTGCTCAATAGAGCTTGCAATCTAATTAGAAGAATTGGGCTTTTATAAGCTAACGTTTGTGCATCCCCAAAAACACGTTACTCTTTTAGTATTACAGATAAAAAGGAAATCAGTTGTAAAAATCTGGATTATTTGATTATAATGGAGTCTAATTTGTACTGAGAGTGCAGAAAAAGTGGTTCCCTCTTAAACTGGCCATAGACGTGCAGATTTTAGCCATGTATCTGATGAACGCTTGGACATCACAATCTGCCACTAACCATTCTGATTAAATAAAGTAGCAAAAAGAACAAATCAGACAATGTTCTGGCCATGAACTGACAGGCAGCAGTCGTACGAAACGTATGTCCGACAAATAGAAGTGACAGTCACCCATTGATATTGTCAGATAGGCAATACATGCAGAGAAATGATCATTAGCCGACAAAAACCATTTAACCTGTCCAATCAACTAAACGACCCATCGCCATGGTGCGAAAAATTTCAGGATGATCCACACACAGTCCAAAAATCTTATGATTCGTATGATTTGTATGATTGGTTTATCCATTATTAGTAGGTTTTTAAACATAAGAGATTTATTGGATGGAGGGAGCTTATTTAAATTGCCTAGCTTGTTATACATGTCCAGTTTTGGCCTATTCTAATGGGCATTTATGTTAGCTAGGGGGTTGGATCTATCCTATTGGATGAAAGATGATCCAAACAGAATTTATAATAGGCAGCATGTGCCTGAGGTGCAGTTGTGTTGGTGCCTGAGGTGCAGTTGGGTTTATGCCTGAGGTGCAGTTCTGTTGGTGCCTGAGGTGCAGTTGGGTTGGTGCCTGAGGTGCAGTTGGGTTGGTGACTAAGGTGCAGTTGGGTTGGGGTGCCTGAGGTGCAGTTGGGTTGGTGTCTGAGGTGCAGTTGGGTTTGTGCCTGAGGTGCAGTTGGGTTGGTGACTAAGGTGCAGTTGGGTTGGTGCCTGAGGTGCAGTTGGGTAGGTGTCTGATGTGCAGTTGTGTTGGTGTCTGAGGTGCAGTTGGGTTTGTGCCTGAGGTGCAGTTGGGTTTGTGCCTGAGGTGCAGTTGGGTTGGTGCCCGAGGTTCAGTTGGGTTGGGGTGCCTGAGGTGCAGTTGGGTTGGTGTCTGAGGTGCAGTTGGGTTTGTGCCTGAGGTGCAGTTGGGTTGGTGCCTGAGGTTCAGTTGGGTTGGGGTGCCTGAGGTGCAGTTGGGTTGGTGTCTGAGGTGCAGTTGGGTTTGTGCCTGAGGTGCAGTTGGGTTGGTGACTAAGGTGCAGTTGGGTTGGTGCCTGAGGTGCAGTTGGGTAGGTGTCTGATGTGCAGTTGTGTTGGTGTCTGAGGTGCAGTTGGGTTTGTGCCTGAGGTGCAGTTGGGTTTGTGCCTGAGGTGCAGTTGGGTTGGTGCCCGAGGTTCAGTTGGGTTGGGGTGCCTGAGGTGCAGTTGGGTTGGTGTCTGAGGTGCAGTTGGGTTTGTGCCTGAGGTGCAGTTGGGTTGGTGCCTGAGGTTCAGTTGGGTTGGGGTGCCTGAGGTGCAGTTGGATTGGTGTCTGAGGTTCAGTTGGATTTGTGCCTGACGTGCAGTTGGATTGGTGGCTGAGGTGCAGTTGGGTTGGTGTCTGATGTGCAGTTGGGTTGGTGCCTGAGGTGCAGTTGGGTTGGGGTGAGGTGCAGTTGGGTTGGTGCCTGAGGTGCAGTTGGGTTGGGGTGCCTGAGGTGCAGTTGGGTTGGTGTCTGAGGTGCAGTTGGGTTGGTGCCTGAGGTGCAGTTGGGTTGGTGCCTGAGGTGCAGTTGGGTTTGTGCCTGAGGTGCAGTTGGATTGGTGGCTGAGGTGCAGTTGGGTTGGTGCCTGAGGTGCAGTTGGGTTGGGGTGCAGGTGGAGAGCCACTGAAAGAATGAAAGGTATGTGAGAGGGTGGGGGTGGGATCAGGCAGGCACTGGCCCGAGTAGTTTTGCTTTGGGTGCCAATACTACTTGGCCCGGGTCTAACAATGCCCCTTGTTGGCAGATGAGGAAGTGTAGCAGATCCACAGGTCAGAATAATGGCCTCCACATGTATGGTCAGTCTTAGGGTGTCCGGCCCGTATATTTAGCTCTGGAGATGCCCGGAAGGGTCATTCCATGTAAGGACATAACAACAAGCTGAAAGCCAACTGGTCACTCCAGCAGCAGAGAAACATCCCGACTGACAATCCTGTCATTGATTTTAATGAAACCCTCCTGTCCCACCCATATGATACAGAATTTGGGGAACATTTTCATGATTTTGAACTGCAGCTCTTATTTCTTCCAGTTGCGCAAGAGATCAGAGCATGGAAAATCGCCTATAATTTTACGCTTGCAGATTTTGCGAATAAAATCTTTTTCTAATTAATGTTACAACGTTGTACCAATCCCAGATTTATTTTTATGGCTTGTGTTGGCAGTACATCGTGTATTGCTATAAATAATGGGATTTTTTTACATGTGTTGGTACAAGCGTGTCCAACTGATCTTTGTTGACTTTTTGGCAAAAAAAAAAGGAGACTGAAAAATGTTTTTGTAAGAAAGGAGATTTAATCATCAGCAAAGGTGAGGGGTTTCTTTATGATAAGGTCTGTGAGGTCATGGAATCCTTTGCCTGTGCATGGGGCAGTGGCAAACACATTTTAGAAATGATTGATGGCAGCTGTAGGGGTCGAAATTTGAGCTTGTGTTTTTACCCACAATGCAGCACTCCCCCAGAATCCCACTTGCAGGTGCATGCTTAGTTGCACCCACAAGTGAGAAGCTTGTGATTACTGCCAATGGGTGCCATTAATCCCAGTTGCAAATGGGAATATATGGACATAAGTATCAATTTCAACATTCGAGTGTAAGCTCTTTTGAGCAGGTTACTCTCCACCTTTCCGTATTGATACGGGTATAACCATTTGTTACAGCACTGTGGAGTATTTTTAAGCTTTATAAACATATTGATGCTAATAGGGATGCACCAAATCCGATATTCTCGATTCGTCCGAATCCTTCGTGAAACATTCGACCGAATTTCAACTTTCGAGTGTAAGCTCTTTTGAGCAGGGTACTCTGCACCTTTCCGTATTGATACGGTTATAACCATTTGTTACAGCACTTTGGAGTATTTTTAAGCTTTATAAACATATTGATGCTAATAGGGATGCACCAAATCCGATATTCTCGATTCGTCCGAATCCTTCGTGAAAGATTCGACCGAATCCTTCGTGAAAGATTCGACCGAATCCTGATTTGCGGATTCGGTTCGGCCAGGCACAAGGATTCGGCTGAATCTGAAACCTGCTGAAAAAGGCAGAATCCTGAACCGAATCA
The DNA here is from genome assembly GCF_017654675.1 of Xenopus laevis. NCBI lineage: Eukaryota > Metazoa > Chordata > Amphibia > Anura > Pipidae > Xenopus > Xenopus laevis. The sequence continues at coordinate 7,386,203 of NC_054382.1, read as the reverse complement.
TGGATTTGGTGCATCCCTAAATACTAATGGCGTTATGTATTTAAAGGCAAATAACATTAAACAAAGTTATAATTACAATATATATTAAATATAAGTTAGCAGAAATAGCCCACAACAAGTTGCCCTCATCAGCACTGTGCCTCTATGCCAACCGCTCTGTGAGCCCAAAACTCACTTCTCTCTCACATGTCATTACATCACCTTCAACCACTCTCCCCCTGCCGGAGAAGGAAGGGTTAAAAATGCTCCATTGTGACATCAGCACTCAAAAAAATTGAAGGAAGTTAAAGCAAAATGCAAAATTCCGCAAATAGTTTTCTCATTTAAAGAATGCACTTCCTGTAAATCGTTTATTTTGCGAAGAATGTTGTGTTGCTCACAATAAGTTTTGGGAAAGAATCTGAATTGGATTTATGTGACAGCAGAGCCAATGGAGAGATGTGTGTGGACGGATCCTGCAGAATAGGTAAAGTAGCTTTTTATTCTGCCATGGCTAAAAGGACTAGGAGATGCTGAACTCAGAATTGTACAGCTGCAGTAACTTTGCACCGGCATTGCATTTTTTAGGGGGCGCTGTTGCAATTGCTGCCTGTGGGAAGTTGTGACTACACAAATTGCACTTTAATTACATTGTACGTGTGATAAATCAATTTTTAGACAGCAAACAAAGCAGCCATTTTTAAAGGAATGCATTCGTGATTTTTATGCTGTAGTTTGTATTTCTAAATTACACTGAAAATAATCTACTCTACCATGTAACATTTAATTCCTAAACCAACAAGTGTATTTTTTAGTTGTAATATTGGTGTGTAGGTGCATCTCAGGTCATTTTGCCTGGTCATGAGATTTCAGAAAGAGCCAGTGCTGCACTATGGAACTGCTTTCTGGCAGGCTGTTGTTTCTCCTACTCAATGTAACTGAATGTGTCTCAGTGGGACCTGGATTTTACTATTGAGTGTTGTTCTTAGATCTACCAGGCAGCTGTTATCTTGTGTTAGGGAGCTGCTATCTGGTTACCTTCCCATTGTTCTGTTGTTTGGCTGCTGGTGGTGAAAGGGAGGAGGTGATATCACTCCAACTTGCAGTACAGCAGTAAAGAGTGACTGAAGTTTATCAGAGCACATGTCACATGACTGGGGGCACCTGGGAATTTAACAATATGTCTAGCCCCACGTCAGATTTCAAAATTAAATTTAAAAAAAAATCAATTTGCTCTTTTGAAAAACGGAAAAAAGTGCAGAATTCTGCTGGAGCACCACTACTAATTGATGCATTTTGAAAAAAAACATGTTTTCCCATGACAGTATCCCTTTAAGCACACTTACTATTCAGGAACTCCAGGAAAAGAGTTGAACAAATTTGGATGTCAATACGTGCTGGTAGCTGTAGTTTAACATCTGAAAAGTGGGGTGTGAGTGCACATTATTGATTTAATTGCTAGGGATATGTATTACACAATGTAAAATATAGCTTTGCACTGTAGCTGCAGCCCCAAACAGGACTGGCTTTCATGGTGGGGTCTTTAGGTGTAGGTGGGTGCTGGGTGGAGCAGTGATAACTAAAGGGCCGCAGCACTGATATACAGTGACTTTCACCTCTGACATCATCTTGTTCTGCTGTCACCATCATAATTTACGGTTCCCTTCTTGGTTGGTGCCATCCTCCTCTACTGTCACATCTTGCCCAACTGTCATTGTCTTGTTCTACTGATGGTATCTAGCTCTACTATCACTATCTTGTTCTACTGTTGTCGTCTAACTCTACTGCTACTACTGTCACCATTTCCCCTACTATGACCATCTTGCTCTACTGTCACTGTCTTTCCCTGCTGAAGGTACAGTAGATAAAAGAGCAAAAATGGCAGCAGTAGATCAAGATGGGGTCAGAAGAGCTAAGTGGTCATAGTAGAGCAAGTAGGTGACTGTAGATCAAGATGCTTTACTGTCACCATCTTGTTCTACACATCTATACATTATTTTCACTGTCTTGCCCTACTGTGACCATCTAGCTCTTCTGTCACCATCTTGCCCTACAGTCATTGTCTTGCTCTACTTATGGCATCTTGCTCTACTATCACTATCTTAGTTTACTGTTGTCATCTAACTCTACTGTTACTACTGTCACCGTTGCCCCTACTATGACCATCTTGCTCTACTGTCACTGTCTTTCCCTGCTGAAGGTACTGTGGGTAAAATAGCAAAATGGCAGCAGTAGATCAAGATGGGGTCAGAAGAGCTAAGTGGTCATAGTAGAGCAAGTAGGTGACTGTAGGTCAAGATGCTCTACTATTGCCTTTCTGCCATCTTGCTCTACTTTGACCATCTTGCCCTGTTGAAGGTACAGTAAGCAAAATGGCAGCAGTAGAACAAGATGGATTCAGAAGAGCTAGCTGGTCATAGCAGAGCAAGAAGGTTTCTGTAGGTCAAGATGCTTTACTGTCACCATCTTGTTCTACTATCACAATAGTGTATTGTCACTGTCTTGCCCTACTGTGACCTTCTAGCTCTTCTGTGACCATGTTGCTCTACTGTCACTGTCTTGCCCTGCAGCAGGTACAGTAGGTAAAAGAGCAAAACGGCAGCAGTAGAACAAGATGGGGTCAGAAGAGCTAGATGGTCACAGTAGAGCAAGAAGGTGACTGTAGGTCAAGTTGCTCTACTGCCGTCTTGTTCTGCTGTCACCATCTTGCTCTACTATAGCTGTCTAGCTCTTATGAACCTTTCTTGTTCTCCTGCTTGTTCTACTTTTTCGTTTACTTACTGTACCGTCACAGATATCTTTTACTAAGAGGCCATTATCAAGTAGCTCCTCTGTTGTGCCCTAACTTTGATCCTGAGCAATGTTCACCCCAATTTTCTTTTAGCCATGTGTGCGAAAATTAAAAATAGGTGCTAATGCCTACTCACATTCTGTAGGCACCACTGTAGACTCAAAATCTGTGTGTGTTCTGGCTTGGAGCGGGCACTGGAATCAGTAACTTTATTCAGACTGGTAGTAAATTACTCTCCATTTTATATCTGCCACTTACATTTGGACCAGTGGCCTTTCCATTTCTGTAATCATTTCATATAATAGATAATGCCCTCCAGGACTGAGTTTATTTCTAAATGATAACCTTCCTTACCTTGCTCCATCCAACTGCTCTCAGGGGATGCTGGGAGATGTAGTTCAGCAGTCTCAGAGCCTTTATAAGCACGTGCTTCCCATTCCTGCAACAGTTTGTTGCTCAGACGAAAGGTTAACGTTTTACAGTCATACGCCCGTCATGATGTAATGGGCACGCTATGTAATTACTGAGCTAAATATTTTCAGGAAAATGGACTTGTTTTCTCTATTTTGTGTTATCTATTAATTGCAGTGACTTGGAAATTCCCTGGCACTAAAAACATTAGAAAAAAAAAATCACCATATATATCCATCATATTTGGCATTTCTAGGCACTGAGATCTGGAACGCAGAGACTTTCAGCTGTTGTTGCACTTCATTTCCCAGCATCCTTACTGGAGCCATTGGCTGTCATTGTGATACTGGGAGTTATAGTCGCTGCTGTTGACACTGTTTGTTGTCGATATCAGGTCTGGTTGTAGGAGACTGCAGAGTAGACATGTGCCGTGGGCCCCCAGGTAAACCCCAGGTTCCAATCACTCAGGTCCCATAACTGTAATAAAAAAATTTACCCCCTGGATTTAAAGGGACAGATTTATCAAGAGTCGAATTTTGAATTCATGTTAGTTTTTTTTAAAACTCCCATGAACTCGTAGTTCGACCAATAGAACTTTATTGCAAAAAAAATCTAATTTTCAAAACTCGGGTGAATAGGATCGACCTGAAAACTCAAATCAAATTTGATTTGATTTTTAAAAAACTCGGTTCGAGTGTTTTCAAACAACTCCATATTGGTCTCCAAATGTATATGCCCATAAAAGTCACAGAGGAGTCCCATGTCTGTGTAAAAGCCCTCTGCCTGCCATGGAACTCCTCTCTGACTTATAATATCATAATAGTTTCCCAAACGAGGTAAATAATTCACTATTTATATATATTGAATTGTTTTATCAAATGGGTGCATGAAGATAGAGCGCTAGATTATGGCTACTGCATACCTCCCAACATTTTGGAAGTAAAAAGAGGGACAAAAAAATTTTTCCGCACGTAGCGCAGCAATTTTTTGACCACACCCCTTTCTGTGGCCACACCACCTAATTACCATGTTTGTTTTACAAAATTTGTCAGGTTATGAAAGTTTGAAAATATTTCTCCTTATCTAAACTGTGTTTTTGTGTCTCAAAATTGTTACAAAGTATCTTATTTGCACCTGTTAGCTGTTCTGGGCTCTCTGCTAAAAGCCAATTAAGTGAGAAACTTTGTTTCTTTTTCTGGCTGATCAGTGCAGAGAAAAGAGGGACTTTCCAGTACAAATGAGGGACTGCGGGTTGAGCTGTCAAAAGAGGGACTGTCCCTCCTAAAAAGGTTGGGAGATATGCTACTGTATTCTGCCCATTTCATGTTCTTGGTAACGGATCAGAGCCTTGGGGCTTCACTGTTGACACCGGTGCAAAATACGTTTGGAATGTTCTCCCAGTAGCAAGAATTGTGGTCGTTAAAAAGTCGTATATCGACTACTGATCAGCTGCTCCCTATAGAGTTGCACTGAATGAAGGTGTGACGGGGTCATTGGCAGCAAATACATAGGAACCCAGCAAAATAATAAACACGTAAAGTTTGGGTTGTTTTGCCAAAGATCACCCAGATTTATTCAGAACAGAAATCAATGGGGAATACAGGTTTAGACCAGGGGGCAGGGGATCCTTCCCACACACCCTTCTTGGTGTAAACAGCTCCTGGGGTCTTATTCCAAAATGCTTTGTCACACAGAGAGGCTTTTTGGGCTTATGTTTATGGAACTACAAAAGAGATGGTACATCCAACCTATATGAGCACTACTAAATGCGAATGCAATTTCAAAAATGGAATATGAATTGGGAGGACATACTCACTAGTGAAATATTTGGTTCTACCGCCGGCATCAACGTTTTTTGACACCGGCAACGGTTCCGATGCCGGACGCCCATTGACTTTTCGCCGACGTTTTTTTTTGCTAGTTTCACGAATTTGACGGGAAATTGTGGCAAATCGAAACGGGACAAATTCGCCCATCACTGATACAGTTCACCCCAATCCAAGGACGCATACAGGACCGCCATCAGAAATCGCAGGTCTCCACCCACCGCAAGCCCCTCCTCCAGGTCCGCCCTCCCCACCCACAGGTCCGCCCTCCCCACCCACAGGTCCGCCTCCACCACACAGTAAAAAAACAAAAAAAAATATTGGTGGCTCGGGTTCCCACATGTTAATAAAAAATAAAAAGATATTGGTGGTCAGGGCCCCCCATAAAAAAAAATATTTATGGCCAGGGCCCCCCCATTAAAAAATATTGGTGGCTAGGACCCCACATGAGAAAAAAAAATTGGTGGCCTAAATTGGTGGCCAGGGCCCCTTAAACATCCATGCCTTCCCGAAGTCAGCAGCTCTCAAGTAAGTGTGGCATGGCCGGGCCCCCCTTAGCCTCGGGGGCCCCCTACAACTCTCCCCCCTGCCATCCCCTGATGGCGGCCCTGGGCGCATATACATAGGAACAAAGCCACGAGTTCCTCCAAAACTTGATCAAGCAGCAAGTAAAATAATACAAAAAGTTTCTTAGGACATATTAGGACATGGCCTAACGCATTTCGTGCCTGTTGGGGCACTTACTCATAGGCCATGTCCTAATAAAACTTTTTGTTATGTTGACGGGCCTGAAATAGGTTCCGCGTGTGGGAACGACATGGTATTTACCTCTGCAGGAAGAACCTGGATGCGTGCGACCAAAAACTTCCACTGGCACAATCAGCATCTCTGGGAAAGAAGAGCATTGGCTCCGATGCACAGGAACAGCTGCAATGTGCAAAACAATCCAAACTACATTATTGGTTCCAACACTAAAATCCCTTTATGCCAGAGAAATGTCATTCGTTTGTTTCTGGCCAAAATATGTCTTTTTTTTTCTTTTATAAAGGGGATGTAAACCCAAACGCTGCATGGTTGTGACTCCTGAAACAATGTAGCAGAAGCCAACCTGCCGATTATTTGCAGAAGGCCTGGAGATTCCCGTCCCTGGATGTGTTCTCCCCCACAGGATGTCCTTGTTAGCACAAGCCTTTAGTAGACTTTCCCTTCCCGCTGTGAATTCTTCAAGACTTTACGATGATATCATCCCGCACGCGGCTTCTCTAGGCCCCGCTATTTCGGAGAAGGGGGTGTCTCTTTGCACTTCCATGACCAATGGAGAAGTGTTGTTTTATAGGCCTGTCTCCTTTTATTGTTTTAAAAATGGGCTATTTTAATTGTAAGCAGGTGTGGATATATAATGCTAACAAAACAGTCACAGCAAAGGGTGAAGAGAAGGGATTCTTTTATTTTTTTCCCCCCATCTCCTAGGTAATCCTAGCTTGGACTTGGACTCATCCTCAGCAGAGTGTGAGTCAGGCTCACTAAAATAGAATATTGTAGAATTGGGATGCCTTAATTAGGGCTGTGCTCGTTGCTAGCAGCAATTCCTTGTTATCAGACTACAGTTCCCATTGAGTGTATAGGAAACCTTCTGAATGGGAAAGAGAGGGAACCAAAATAAGAAGCGAATGTGTTACTTAGCACTTTATTTCCACCTCCATTGCGTTTTATACTTGTTACCCATCCTCATAGTCGAATATTAAAGGGATACTGTCATGGGAAACAGTTTTTTTTCCAAAACACATCAGTTAATAGTGCTGCTCCAGCAGAATTTTGCTCTGGAATCAGTTTCTCAAAAGGGCAAATATATTTTTTTATATTTCATTTTGAAATCTGACATGGAGCTAGACATATTGTCAGTTTCCCAGCTGCCCCCAGTCATGTGACTTGTGCTCTGATAAACTTCAGTCACTCTTTACTGCTGTACTGCAAGTTGTAGTGATATCACCCCCCTTTCCCCCCAGCAGCCAAACAAAAGAACAATGGGAAGGTAACCAGATAACAGCTCCCTAACACAAGATAACAGCTGCCTGGTAGATCTAAGAACAACACTCAATAGTAAAATCCAGGTCCCACTGAGACACATTCAGTTACATTGAGTAGGAGAAACAATAGCCTGCCAGAAAGCAGTTCCATCCTAAAGTGCTGGCTCTTTCTGAAATCACATGACCAGGCAAAATGAGCTTAGATGCATCTACACACCAATATTACAACTAAACAAGATCATGACAGAATCCCTTTAACAATGGTTTTTTTGAGTTTAGTTCCCCTTTAACTGACAATTTTAGAAGATATGCTAAAAATAATTTGGGGAAAAAAAACTAGTCAAGGATTTATGGTTGGCCCTTCTCAGGAAACTGTTCTGCTGACGGCACAGAGAAGCAGCAGAAATTTCCGTATTATCCCGGCGTTCCTATGAGAGCCCTTGTGAGCAACTTGCACTCAGCACACTTCCTATAGTTTCCTATTCTTCCAATCACCCAACTGCCGGTCAAGTCATAAGGGCAGTTGTTGGCTGTCACTCCTTCTAGTAGAACATATGCCATGAGGAGCCTCCAGCAGGAATGTCTGTTCGATTCGTTTTTAGGTTTAATGCTGCAAGGCATCCTGGGAGAAGCTGCAACAGAGAAATACATTGACTATAAAAGGATTTACAGATGAACAGCCAAAATTGGTGATTATCACAGAAAAAATGTGAGGACGGATGTATTGTTCCACGGATTGTCATAGGAAACTCAGATTTGTCGTGCACAAGTGATGCCCGTTGAAGTGCCCACAGTTTCACCCTGTACAAGGCTACTGAAACACAGAATTTCCCATAATCCTCAGTCAACCTTTGTTTAGGCATTACTGTTATTAAAGGGGTTTGTTCACCTTTAAATTAACTTTTAGTATGATGTGGAGGGTGATATTCTGAGACAATTTGAAATTGGTTTTCATTTTTTATTATTTGTGGTTTTTGAGTTATTTAGCTTTTTATTCGGCAGCTCTCCAGTTTGTAATTTCAGCCATCTGGTTGCTAGGATCCATATTGCAAGAAAAAGTACCAAAAAAAATACATTTGTAGCCTTACAGGGTATTTGTTTTTTAGATGGGGTCAGTGACCCCCATTTGAAAAGATGGAAAGATTCAGAAGAATCTATTAATAAGAAAACATGAAGACCAATTAAACAGTTGCTTAGAATTCAACATTCTACAACATACTAAGTACTACTATAGTTTATATAAACAAGCTGCTGTGTAGCCATGGGGGCAGCCATTCAATCACAGGATACACAGTAGATAACCGATAAGTACTACTATAGTTTATATAAACAAGCTGCTGTGTAGTCATGGGGGCAGCCATTCAAAGCTGAAAAAATGGAAAAGGCACAGGATACACAGCAGATGACAGATAAGCTCTGTAGTATAGAATGGCTGCCCCCATGGCTACACAGCAGCTTGTTTATATAAACTATAGTAGTACTTATCGGTTATCTACTGTGTATCCTGTGCTTGAATGGCTGACCCCATGGTTACACAGCAGCTTGTTTATATAAACTATAGTAGTACTTATCTGTTATCTACTGTGTATCCTGTGCTTGAATGGCTGCCCCCATGGCTACACAGCAGCTTGTTTATATAAACTATAGTAGTACTTATCTGTTATCTACTGTGTATCCTGTGCTTGAATGGCTGCCCCCATGGCTACACAGCAGCTTGTTTACATAAACTATAGTAGTACTTATCTGTTATCTACTGTGTATCCTGTGCTTGAATGGCTGCCCCCATGGCTACACAGCAGCTTGTTTATATAAACTATAGTAGTACTTATCTGTTATCTACTGTGTATCCTGTGCTTGAATGGCTGCCCCCATGGCTACACAGCAGCTTGTTTATATAAACTATAGTAGTATTTATCTGTTATCTACTGTGTATCCTGTGCTTGAATGGCTGCCCCCATGGCTACACAGCAGCTTGTTTATATAAACTATAGTAGTACTTATCTGTTATCTACTGTGTATCCTGTGCTTGAATGGTTGCCGTGCAGGATAGCGCCATCTGGTGGCTAAAACTGTGTTATTCCTATTGAGGCTACATTTTCTTTTTGTCCTCCATGGTTTTGATTACCAAACTTTTAAGTTTGACTTTTTCTGAAACGTACATTTTCCACAGTTTATTATGCTTAGAAGTGTTTTTTCCTGCCCACTGGTGGTGTAAACCACTGCTCCAATGGGAATGGGAAAATTGTTTGCCTTACGGTGCTGTATTGAAAGAACACTTTGAAACTTTGCCAACGTTTACAGAGGAAGTATTTTTTTCCTCTTATTTTGTTTTGGTTTTTTGTACTGGGAGTTTTTAACTCCTCCACTGGAAACTTATGTTTGGAACAAAAAAATGTATATTTCTGAAGTTATATTTGTGCATCATAAATCCTGCTAAAAGGGGACTTTTTGACCCCGCTTTTGCCCAACCCACCCCCCAAGCAACTCAGTCTACATATCAGGGTAGAGAAAAAAAAATGCACCCTTCCTATATTTTTGTGTTTTTTCATATTAATAGCATTGCTATCAAGTAGGGATGCACCGAATCCACTATTTTGGATTCGGCCAAACCCCTGAATCCTTTGCAAAAGATTCGGCCGAATACCGAATCTGAATCCTAATTTGCATATGCAAATTAGGGGTGGGAAGGGGAAAAATGTACTTCCTTGTTTTGTCACAAAAAGTCAAGCGATTTCCCTCCCCGTCCCTAATTTGCATATGCAAATTATGATTCAGATTCGGTTCAGCCGGGCAGAGGGATTCAACCGAATACAAATCCTGCTGAAAAAGGCCGAATCCTGGATTTGGTGCATCCCTAATATCAAGCTTCATTTGATATTAGGCAGATAAAATACTGTCCATGTGGCAACTCTATCTACATGCCACCAGCACCCCCTACATATGTTTTATGTTTTGGGTAGCCGAGGATGAGTAGAGTATAACAGTGCTTTATTAGCAGATTCATGCAGGCCTTACACAACAGTAAGCTTTCACTTTCAAGCTGTACAGAAAGTCCTGTGTATGCACAGTACAAGTCCTGTGCACAGTGACGCCCGCAGGCCATTTGTATAAACACCACATATTCCCCCCTATAGTAGGAAAGCATTTGGGCAAATGTAAAAAACAACAACAAAGCAATAATATACATTATTCACATCATGTCCTGGGTCCATGCAGGTAGTTTTCTGATTCTGTCAGTATGCCTTATAGGTTCACTTTCTTCAGGCCAATTGCAGTTGACATCAGGAGTAGGAAAATGTCATTCATCAAATGGAGCTTCTCCAAAGTCATATCTAACAGAAGGAAGACGACTTGCATTCCATATTTGTCCATCAGACAGTTCATATGTGTATGGTTCTCGCTGGCGTCTCACTTAAAGTGGTGTAGTAAATTTAGATTGTCCTTGTTTCAGTATTCCTGGTTTCTTAATTCTGACTAAAGATCCAGGCTGAAAGTGTTCTTCTCTTGCACCACGTTTTCTGTCAGTATAAGCCTTGCATTTGGCTTGTTGACGTTTCACGTACGTTGCACCATATTCCTCTCTCTCAGAAAGGACTTAAACTCATATGAGACAAACTGTGGTCCGTTGTCTGATATTAACTCCTTTGGATTACCTTCTCTGCTGAAGACTGCAGACAGAAATGTTATTACTGTAGCTGATGTTAAATGAGAAACAAATGCAATTTCAGGCCATTTACTGTAATAGTCTATCAAGTTTATAGCAAATCAGGAAATGGTACTGGTTTTACATCTGGTCTCAACTTATCTTTGTGCACAAAGTTCTTTGCACAACCCAGTGAAGTGTTGCTTTGTGGTGAAATTTTAGACACTGGCTGTGTGGCAGGCACTGGTGCTGTAGTAATGAGACCATCAACTAATTGTAGGTTTAATGCAGCATTTAAACACTGACTAAACGTAGTCAGTGTTTAAATGAGATATTTCCCCTTTAACTCAAAAGACTTTGCATTGTATGGTCCATATGCTCATTCAGATCTCAATACCCAGTATAGGCCCTGCCCAATAAATGCCAATGACCTAATCTTCTCCTTCTAATTTAGCATTGTATTAATTGCACAAATGTGAGTTTTCTCTTGCTTAGTAATTGCTGTGACATGTGAATGGTCGGCCATTGGCACCATGTTACTGTGTTATCTCTCTGTCTGACGGGAAGTGTGTGTAATTACAGACAGGAAACCTCAGTGACAGACACACAACTATCTCATCTCAGCTGCCTGATGCATATAAATTATTCCTAAACCCAAGACGGGTTCCCTGTTTCAATATTCTTATTTTCGTGCAAAGCAATAAAATGAATGACATTTTACAAAGTACATACACTAAAGGATTCCGTAAGCAGGGTCGCCATTAAAAATCACGGGGCCCCGTACAACAACATTTTTTTTGCCCCGCCCACCCTTACGCCCAAGACCCACCCATATCCCGCCCACTCCGCATCACAGTTAAAAGACCACACAGACGTCAGCGCCTAAAAAAGTAACACCCCCCACATGTTATAAAAAGCTATTGATGGTCAGGACCACCTTATAAGTTAAAAAAAAATGAGGCCCCCCAAAAAAATTAATCTTTTTTTAAAAAAAAAAACATTGGTGGCAGGGGCCTATAGAATATTAAAATAATACATTGGTGGCCAGGGGATTAAAAAAAAAAACCACAAACTGGTGTTCAGTAGAATTGAACTCAAGGCTTCAGGACTTCAACGTTGCCTCCTTTCGTGACTTCGGGTCTTTTCGCCGCTTCGAGACTTCGGCTGTTTTTGTGACTTCGAGTCTTTTCGGCGCTTCGGGACTTAGGCGTTGGCTGTTTGGCTTTTCGGCACTTCCGCATTCGGCATCCTGAGAAATGGCCGCACGGCTCGGGCGCTCGTAAGGGGGGCCCGGCTCTTTCAAAAATGCAGCACTGCCGGGCCCCCCTTCAGGCACGGGCTCGGGACACTTGTCCCCCCTGTCCCCCCCTGATGACGGCCCTGTCCGTAAGTATAACATTGTTTGTCTGTCTTTCACTTTGTGTTGGAAACAGTACACAACATCATTGTATGTAAAAGGGAAATGGAAACGAAAAAGGCAAATAATAAAAGAAAAAAAGAAACAATAAATAAAAAATAGAAAACAAGGATAAAGAAAGTAAAGTAGACCAAATATTCATCACCAATATACTGAAAAGTAATGGATACCAAATGTAAGTTACGTTATATAAAACATTGAACAGTTTCAAAATCCTATCGTACAAATCGAGGATTCGTACGATTTTCGGATCGTGTGTGGAGAGTGCCGACATCTTTCGTCCGGCGGAGATTGGTCGTTTGGTCGATCGGACAGGTTTGATTTTTGATCCCGCCGGAGCCCATTGCGCATCGTAATCGTTAATCGTTTTTACCATGTTATACTGTAAATGAGGTGATTTCCACGCTTTGGCAATAACCTGTCTGGCAGCTAAGAAAATATGGTTAATTAAGCGGACCTGTTTCCTGGGGACGTCGCTAGTTAATGCTCCCAACAGAGCAACATATGGATCTCTCCTCAAATTGACATGTAATACAGAAGAGATACGGGTATAGATCCTTATCCAGAATCTCACAGCTATGGGGCACGTCCACCAAATATGAAACATTGATCCTGTCGCGGAGCAACCCCTAAAACATGTATTGTTATCATCTGGATAAAACGTAGCTAATCTTGCTGGGGTTAAATACCATCGAAATAATACCTTGTAACCCACTTCCAGCATAACCGTGTTAATAGAACTTTTATGTGTATTTCCCCAAAGTTTTAACCAATCCTGTTCAGGTAATGATCTCCCTATATCCATTTCCCATTTAGTTACATATGGTAAATCTAATAGTCGAGCTGGGGTGTTGAATTGTAGGTAAAGAATTGAAATATCTCCTTTAGGAGCTATACCCTTAGCGCACCATCGTTCTGAGAACGATATGGGATTTGGTAGCATTCCAACACCCCTGTACAAAATGTATAACCTGATAGGCTCGAAATCTCTCTGAGTCCGGGAGTTGGTAATGATCTAACAGATATTGAATAGTGTAGGGACCTCTTGAGGTTAGTAGGGATTTCACAGATATCAGTCCATTTTGTAGCCACCACTGAAATAGGTGTTTCTGTAATCCTGCCGGAAAAGCCGAATTGCCAAAGATAGGCGCAACTGGAGTGTGTGGAGTAATGAGTGGATACTTACAAGAAATTCTATCCCATAAGTGTAGGGAATGGGCTAAGCAAGGGCTCATAATTTTAGGTCGGACTTTCTTGGGTAACCAGACGAATGTTGAGGCATCATATGGAGCAACAAAAGCATTCTCAATTGCAACCCACTGAGGAGGGTCTAAGGTACAATGTAACGATGGAAGCTGGCACAACTGTGCCGTCCAGTAGTAGTATCTGAGATTAGGCAAACCTAAGCCTCCATTAGAAAAAGATCTATATAATATATTTATTTTTACCCTGGGGTATATATTATTCCATATAAATTTGAGTAGCTTAGTTTCGAATTTTTTTCAAATCATAAAGGCTAAGTGAACGGGGAATAACGTCATCTTGACAGCCCAAATGCGGCCGATCCACGAGATATGGTATTTGCCCCAGTCCTCTAGGCATTTGGCCAGTTTGCGATATATGTTGGAATAATTTATATTATATATAATATAATATTATCAAATGGATGTCAAGAAAGGAGGCCGACGTTTTCCGCCACTGAAATGTAAAGTTAAGGGTGAGCAATTTGGCTACATCTTGGGGAAGACCTATATTAAGAGCCTCTGTCTTTTCCGGATTGATAACCAATCCTGAGAGATTCCCACATTTAGTCAAGATGTTATACAAGTTAGGTAGGGAAGTCATGGGTTGTGTCAGAAAGTATCGTATGGGTTACAGATTGCAGGTCTGTCTCGGACTCCGGGATCCCACGGATGCGCAGGTTATTTAGGCGGGATCTATTATCCGTGTCCTCCAGCTTGTCCAGGGCCTCCTTCAATTGCGTTTGGAGTTGGACATTGTCCTGTTCATGAGCGTCTAATACTGTTACCACGTCATCCATCTTTGTCTCCATAACATCGATCCGCTGGCCCAACTCATGGATCTGGCTTGTGATCTTGTTAGTTATGTTAGTAGCAGTTTTTGCCAGTTCTTGTTGTAATAAAGCTTTAAATTGTCCCAAATCTGGGTTCTGGGTTTCCCCCAATGGAGGTGGAAATGTGTCAGACTGCGAGTCCAGGCCTTGCCATGAGTCTTCCTGCGTCTCTATTGCCGATGGAGAGGGTTGCGGAGGTCTTTTTAGGAATGACGCAGTAGTCACACTCCCTTCCCAGAGACTAATATCATACTGTTACTATAGGCACCATCTCTCCCTACTATACCTGCTATCCCACAGTCACACTCCCTTCCCAGAGACTATTATCCACTGTTACTATAGGCACCATCTCTCCTACTATACCTGCTATCCCACAGTCACACTCCCTTCCCAGAGACTATTATCCCACTGTTACTATAGGCACCATCTCTCCCTACTATACCTGCTATCCCACAGTCACACTCCCTTCCTAGAGACTATTATCATACTGTTACTATAGGCACCATCTCTCCCTACTATACCTGCTATCCCACAGTCACACTCCCTTCCCAGAGACTATTATCCCACTGTTACTATAGACACCATCTCTCCCTACTATACCTGCTATCCCACAGTCACACTCCCTTCCCAGAGACTATTATCCCACTGTTACTATAGGCACCATCTCTCCCTACTATACCTGCTATCCCACAGTCACACTCCCTTCCCAGAGACTATTATCCCACTGTTACTATAGGCACCATCTCTCCCTACTATACCTGCTATCCCACAGTCACACTCCCTTCCCAGAGACTATTATCCACTGTTACTATAGACACCATCTCTCCCTACTATACCTGCTATCCCACAGTCACACTCCCTTCCCAGAGACTATTATCCACTGTTACTATAGGCACCATCTCTCCCTACTATACCTGCTATCCCACAGTCACACTCCCTTCCCAGAGACTATTATCCTACTGTTACTATAGACACCATCTCTCCCTACTATACCTGCTATCCCACAGTCACACTCTCTTCCCAGAGACTATTATCCCACTGTTACTATAGGCACCATCTCTCCCTACTATACCTGCTATCCCACAGTCACACTCCCTTCCCAGAGACTATTATCCACTGTTACTATAGGCACCATCTCTCCCTACTATACCTGCTATCCCACAGTCACACTCCCTTCCCAGAGACTATTATCCCACTGTTACTATAGACACCATCTCTCCCTACTATACCTGCTATCCCACAGTCACACTCCCTTCCCAGAGACTATTATCCCACTGTTACTATAGGCACCATCTCTCCCTACTATACCTGCTATCCCACAGTCACACTCCCTTCCCAGAGACTATTATCCCACTGTTACTATAGGCACCATCTCTCCCTACTATACCTGCTATCCCACAGTCACACTCCCTTCCCAGAGACTATTATCCACTGTTACTATAGGCACCATCTCTCCCTACTATACCTGCTATCCCACAGTCACACTCCCTTCCCAGATACTATTATCCCACTGTTACTATAGGCACCATCTCTCCCTACTATACCTGCTATCCCACAGTCACACTCCCTTCCCAGAGACTATTATCCCACTGTTACTATAGACACCATCTCTCCCTACTATACCTGCTATCCACAGTCACACTCCCTTCCCAGAGACTATTATCCACTGTTACTATAGACACCATCTCTCCCTACTATACCTGCTATCCCACAGTCACACTCCCTTCCCAGAGACTATTATCCACTGTTACTATAGACACCATCTCTCCCTACTATACCTGCTATCCCACAGTCACACTCCCTTCCCAGAGACTATTATCCACTGTTACTATAGACACCATCTCTCCCTACTATACCTGCTATCTCACAGTCTCACTCCCTGCGTGGCTGCAAGTGTTTTAGTGCATTGTAGTTATGCTTGAATAGTTGGGGAAAACACTGCATGGTGGGTAAAGAAACATGGCGAATTGCTGATTCCTCTGACTGGCCAAGCTTTCTTATTGACATTAAAGGAAGGGGACCTATTGGAAAGACAATCCCTTGCAACAGTAATAATGTATGTAACCTTTTAAAAATGCATTTCAATAATATTTCTATGGACTTCCCTGGGTTATTCAGCATTACACATTGTTTACAACAAAGAAGTGATGATGGTATCCTGTTATTGAGCACAGCCATGCAGAACGAGGCACCATGCTTCTCTGCACAACAATATAAATATATATACAGTATATACACACCAAAATCTGACAAGTTCCTGAGAAACTCCGGGGGTTCCACTGCAGTGAGAATGGGAAATCCCCTTTGTCTCCAAGGAACGAGCCAAAAAGTGCAAGAAAGAAGTGACACCATCCTCTCACCCTGCTGTCCTTAGGGAAGAGGGACCTCAGTTGAATTTCCAGTGTATAAGGGAACTGGGCCTGTTAGCTGACAGGTATGGGTTTCCCATCGGCACATTCAAAACTACATTGTACTGACCCAATTTGGGATTTTCAGTTTTAATGGGGTGCTTTATCTTTAATTTATGTTTTAGTATGTTATAGAATGGCTAATTCAAATCAACTTTTCCATTGGTCTTCATTGTTTATTATTTATATTTTTTTAATTATTAGCTTCTTCTTCTGACTCTTTCAAATCGGGGTCACTGACCCCTTCTAAATAACAAATGCTCTGTAAGGCTACAAATGTATTGATACTTTTACTTTTTATTACTTATCTTTCTATTCTGGCCTCTCCTATTCATATTCCAGTCTCTTATTCAAATTAAAACATGGTTGCTAGGGGAATTTGGACTCTAGCAACCAGATTGCTGAAATTGCAGACTGGAGAGCTGCTGAATATAAAGCCATATAACTCAATTAATAAAAACTGAAAACCAATTGCAGATTGTCTCAGAATGTCACTCTCTACATCATACTAAACGTAATTTAAAGGCTAACAACCCCTTTAAAGTCACATGACTATAAGTCCTCAGATTTGGTCCATTCAACAATGAATATTGGTCTGAATCAAAAAGATAACAGATAAGTACTACTATAGTTTATATGAACAAGCTGCTGTGTAGCCATGGGGGCAGCCATTCAAGCACAGGATACACCGTAGATAACAGATATGCTCTGTAGTATACAATGAGTTTCTTCAGAACTTATCTGTTATCTACTGTGTATCCTGTGCTTGAATGGCTGCCCTCATGGCTACACAGCAGCTTGGTTATATAAACTATAGTAGTACTTATCTGTTATATACTGTGTATCCTGTGCTTGAATGGCTGCCCCCATGGCTACACAGCAGCTTGTTTATATAAACTATAGTAGTACTTATCTGTTATCTACTGTGTATCCTGTGCTTGAATGGCTGCCCCCATGGCTACACAGCAGATTGTTTATATAAACTATAGTAGTACTTATCTGTTATCTACTGTGTATCCTGTGCTTGAATGGCTGCCCCCATGGCTACACAGCAGCTTGTTTATATAAACTATAGTAGTACTTATCTGTTATCTACTGTGTATCCTGTGCTTGAATGGCTGCCCCCATGGCTACACAGCAGCTTGTTTATATAAACTATAGTAGTACTTATCTGTTATCTACTGTGTATCCTGTGCTTGAATGGCTGCCCCCATGGCTACACAGCAGCTTGTTTATATAAACTATAATAGAGTTTCTGAAGAAAACACAGCAGTTTTACCAGTGCAGGGCAACACTACATTATATTGTCATTCACTTTTATTTTTTAGTATTATTGTTCCTTTAATGGCTGGATTGCAACCCCACCAGGTGCATTACTATGCGGACGACTTGGACTTGGATCTGGTGCTTTGGAAAAGTAAAGTGCATGTCAGTGGGACTTTATTCTTTATACAGGAGCTTCTACAGTTTGTTCTCCTTTCCTAGTTTCCTATATTGTGTTCACCAGTCCGGGAGTGTCAAAAGGGATCACCGGGAAATTCAGTTATTGAGACTCGGCACTGCTATAGAAAGAAGCCCTGGCTGGTGCATTAATCTGCAAAGAGGAGGCCAAGTGTGGGATCCAGAGCTATTGATTATATTTACAGAGGGGGGCTAATAAGTTGGTACGCCCCAGGGAATTGTAATTTGCTTTTCTAGCTGCTTCTCTTTTTCTCCAGGCACTTTTTCTGAGGAATTTGACTTCTTTAAAGATTACGCTCCTGCCCATGAGTCACAGGAGGATAAAAAGCATTTCATGAGACAAAGAGAGAGTTTTAAGAACATTTTCTCAGTTGGATCTGGGGTGGGACATAAGGATAATGTCATCATGCTGTGCCTGGGCCTGGGAAAGATGGGGCACAGTGTTATATAATTATGTGGAAAGACAAAGTTGTGCCAGAAGGACATATTTGGGGAGGGGGAATTCCCTTACACAGGGATGGTGCAGTAGATGTGCAGCTGATGATGAGTAGTGGGAGCATCCGCTGATGTTACAGACAAATGAAGCCTTAATGGGCTGTCCTAGTGTTGCAGAGAAGCACTGATATAGAAAAAAAGGGAAACTCTAACCAAATAATTAAAAATACATTCAGTTAAATGGTAACTCTCCACTCTACATTCATTATTGGCTTTCAGTGGGTTTCATTGGTGGGCACCCAGGTCTGTGGGGCTATAGGTACATCACTGAGCCTGTTCTTGCTGCAAATCATTTGATGGGATTATATATATACTGTATATACTGTATATATACATATTTATAATACTACAGGGCTCCCTAATAGCAATGTGGCATTGGTTCTGCACACAGTCTGCCTGTCCTCGGTGTGTCTTTGTATACGTGGCTGGTTTTATTGTGCCGGCCTTGTGACTCTGTGTTTTTTTTGGGAGTTAAAGTTTTCTTGTATTCCAGAGTTGTTTCCTGGCACAAATAACTTGTTCATCCTTTCACATGGCCGGCAGCACAAATCTGTCACTGGGAGGCACAACTTTCACACTGCTCCTGCGATGCAACTCCCGGCTCATGTGTTTGTGCTCCAAGAGGTTTAGAGCTTGGAAATCCTTCTGTGGATAAGTGTAATAATCATATTTGCATTAAATCTTGCTTGTTTCATCTCATTTATAACCACTAGAGATGCTGTTGCATATATGTCTTTACTGAATGCCTGAGCATAGGTTACTCTAGCCCTGTGATCATTCTAATGTTCTGATTGGATACAGGTTGGTCTAGCCATATGATCATTCTAATGTTCTGATTGGATACAGGTTGGTCTAGCCCTGTGATCATTCTAATGTTCTGATTGGATACAGGTTGGTCTAGCCTTGTGATCACTCTAATGTTCTAATTGGATACAGGTTGGTCTAGCCTTGTGATCATTCTAATGTTCTGATTGGATACAGGTTGGTCTAGCCCTGGGATCATTCTAATGCTCTGATTGGATACAGGTTGGTCTAGCCCTGTGATCATTCTAACGCTCTGATTGGGTACAGATTGGTCTAGCCCTGTGATCATTCTAATGCTCTGATTAGATACAGGTTGGTCTAGCCCTGTGATCATTCTAATGTTCTGATTGGATACAGGTTGGTCTAGTCCTGTGATCATTCTAATGTTCTGATTGGATACAGGTTGGTCTAGCCCTGTGATCATTCTAATGTTCTGATTAGATACAGGTTGGTCTAGCCCTGTGATCATTCTAATGTTCTGATTGGATACAGGTTGGTCTAGTCCTGTGATCATTCTAATGTTCTGATTGGATACAGGTTGGTCTAGCCCTGTGATCATTCTAATGCTCTTATTGGATACAGGTTGGTCTAGCCCTGTTATCATTCTAATGTCCTGATTGGATACAGGTTGGTCTAGCCCTGTGATCATTCTAATGCTCTGGTTGGATACAGGTTGGTCTAGCCCTGTGATCATTCTAATGTTCTGATTGGATGAAGGTTGGTCTAGCCCTGTGATCATTCTAATGCTCTGATTGGATACAGGTTGGTCTAGTCCTGTGATCATTCTAATGTTCTGATTGGATACAGGTTGGTCTAGTCCTGTGATCATTCTAATGTTCTGATTGGATACAGGTTGGTCTAGTCCTGTGATCATTCTAATGTTCTGATTGGATACAGGTTGGTCTAGCCCTGTGATCATTCTAATGATCTGATTGGAAACAGGTTGGTCTAGCCCTGTGATAATTCTAATGCTCCAACTATATACTCTAGTTGTGCTACTCTAGTTCTGACATTCTAATGCAGTGAATCCTCAGTTGCTCATGCCAATTCAGTTTCCTGATAGCCATTATTATTAATACGGAAGCCAAGCTACTGATATGGCCTGGAAAATTTCACATGAATTCCCTTCATACCTTCTCATCAACAACTCCTTTGTTTTTTTACAACCATTTCTGCCAGATTCACATGCCCCCTTATCTGCTGAGAGTCGACCTTTCACTGTCAGTTTTACCCAGGTGCACCGGCTTGTTGTGCTGTTATTCCCCAGAATATAATAATGTAAGAGGGGGTTTATATAATTCAAGTATATCTAACCTGGACCCTCCAGCTGTTCTGTGATTCCCAACATTGTTCTGATATATAGGACAGGATTAGATTTGCAGCCTTTTCTTTCCAGCCAAGGGTACAAGGTGCAGCAGCCATTGGTCTGGATGCAACTACAGCATGAGAACTAAGGGGTACAATTTGGCACCCCTAGGTGCTCTTGCATCTGGGGCAATAAAAATGATCACTGATCAGGGAGGAATTCACCCAATTCAGAGAGAACAAACGTTTACCAAGACCATATTTGATAAACATTACACTTTATTTTATTGAATAATAACTTTAATTATTAATACTTTTTCTTCAACCCCTGCTCCCCAACATGTTAATTGGAAAATCTCATATATCTTCGCTGAGCACCAATGCTGTGTTTGGTTGCTAAAGCAGAGCATATTCCAAATGCCAAATCAGCAGCTTGTCATGTCGCAGCCTAGCTGCAAGGTTCCATTTTCCACTGGTCTATGTATAATCCCTAGATTTTTGTTTGTACATCTATTATTATTAATTATTATTACTTATATGGTCACAGAACTCCTCAGTGGATTCTAATATCCTTATCATTTAAAGTAGGGGTTACATTATCCCTTATAATACATGAGTGATACTCAGAGTTCCCTGTATAACTCAGCCTGCAGCCTTGTGTCTTTATATGGTCACAGAACAACCCCTCAGTGACTTCTAATATCCTTATCATTTACAGTAGGGGGTACAGTATCCCCAATAATACATGAGTGATACTCAGAGTTCCCTGTATAACTCAGCCTGCAGCCTTGTGCCTTTATATGGTCACAGAACCCGTCAGTGACTTCTAATATCCTTATCATTTACAGTAGGGGGTCCATTATCCCTTATAATACATGAGTGATACTCAGAGTTCCCTGTATAACTCAGCCTGCAGCCTTGTGCCTTTATATGGTCACAGAACAACCCCTCAGTGACTTCTAATATCCTTATCATTTACAGTAGGGGGTACATTATCCCTTATAATACATGAGTGATACTCAGAGTTCCCTGTATAACTCAGCCTGCAGCCTTGTGCCTTTATATGGTCACAGAACAACCCCTCAGTGATTTCTAATATCCTTATCATTTACAGTAGGGGGTACATTATCCCTTATAATACATGAGTGATACTCAGAGTTCCCTGTATAACTCAGCCTGCAACCTTGTGCCTTTATATGGTCACAGAACAACCCGTCAGTGACTTCTAATATCCTTATCATATACAGTAGGGGGTACATTATCCCTTAAAACATGTCAGGGAAACTCTTTGGCCACCTTATATAGTGGGTTCCTTAACTACTAATATAAACTATAGCCAAGCTGCTAAATGAAAGTGTTATTTTGGCCAAAATAGTTTATTAGGAGCTCAGTACTTCAATCCCAGGATTTTGGAAAGGGAACTGTATTTGTGCCGCACCAGTGTCCTGCATTGTTCCAGGCTGAATTCCTGTGAGGACTGTGTAGCTGTAAAACTCTCGGCCTGGATTCCTAATTGTCACTGTTAAAAACTGCCAATTGCTGCAAAGAAATATCCACATTCTCCACTTTTGGTCTGTGTCCTTAAAATGGATCCCTATAACGATGTTGTGAAACCTACTGAACTGGCCCGGTGCAGATATTCCATGCAAATATTGTGTGAATATTAAAGACAGGGGCGTAACTATAGAGGAAGCAGACCCTGCGGCTGCAGGGGGGCCCAGGAGGTATAGGGGCCCCATAAGGCCCTTATTCATATACAATTTCAATAAATATTGGAGAAACAAGTCAACCTCTTAACATTTTGGGGGCCTGAAAAATAATTTGCTGTGGGGCCCAGTAATATCTAGTTAAGCCACTGATTAAAGACATCATGAAATGAAACATCGTGTTTCGACCATAATGGCGCTTATTTCAGATGGCTCTGCTGCCACATGACTGTAAAGGACAATACAATTCTGTGTATACAGATTTTCCCATGAGCCCCCATGACTTGGGTGGATTCTATTCTCAAGCTAGCCTTGGTCCCTAGCAGGGCTGCCATCAGGGGGGATAGGGGGGACAAGTGTCCCGGGCCCAGGCATGAAGGGGGGCCCCCCTTGTGAGCGCCGAAGATTTGCTGCCATTTCTGAATCCCCAACAGCCGAAAATGCGGAAGTCCCAAAGCGGCGAAAAGACAAAGACGAAAACAGCCGAAATTGAAGTCCTGAAGTGGTGAAAAGACACAAAGTCACTATAGGAGGTGAAGTTGTCCTGAAGCCACGAGTTCAATTCTACTGAACACCTATGTGTGTTTTTTTTTTTTAAAATCCCCTGGCCGCCAATGTATTATTTTAATATTTTATAGGCCCCTGCCACCAATGTTTTTTTTTTATAAAATATTTTTTTTACTTGTAAGGGGGGCCCTGGCACCATTGTTTTTTTTAAAAAACTTTTATGGGGGGCCCTGGCGCCAATGTTTTTTTTAAATTATTAGGGGGCCCTGACCATCAATAGCTTTTTATAACTTGTGTGTGTTGGGGGGTTACTTTTTTAGTGCTGATGTCTGTGTGGTCTTTTAACTGTGATGTGGAGTGGGTGGGATCTGAGCGCCAGGGTGGCCAGTGCTCAGGGGGCCCCTGAAAATGTTGTATGGGGCCCCGTGATTTCTAATGGCGGCCCTGGTTCCTAGTACCCTGGCCTTGAGGTAGAGCCACCTATTCGGCTGTAAGAGCAGTTCTTTGTTTTTCTGTGCTGTAGAGCGATATCTCTGTGCTCACCCACCAGTAACTCCCTTTTACTCTCATTCTTGTACTTTTTCATGTGATACTCATGGGATTCCTTTGTTCGAGGTTTTGGCTTTTTGTGATTTCAGAATCCATGGTGCTTGTGTGAAATATACTTTGTGTTTTACCTCAAGTGTAATTTTCATTACAACTGAGACTTCATTTTTGTTGGGTTCCTGAAACCTGCTCCATGGTGGTTAGTGTTGTGTGGCCAAAGCCCTGTAGTTTTGTTTTTTTATTCACTTTCTACCTCAGCTTCTTCAAAATGTGTTTATTACCACTTCCTTTCTTGCACTCTACCCCCATTGCTCTAGAATGTTTTCTCTTGTGTCTCTCGAGCAGTCTCTGCCCATAACTTCCTATATATCTGCGGTGCATGTGCCATTGTTTTGCTGTCGTGTTACGGTTTTGCTCAGTGTGCAGCAATGTTTTAGAGAATATAGAGAATATAGCATTTGTTAATACAGGTATGGGACCTGTTATCCAGAATGCCCAGGACCAGGGGATTTCCAGATAACAGATTTTTCTGTAATTTCCCTTAAATCTACTAGAAAATCATGTAAACATTAAATAAACCCAATAGGCTGGTTTTGCTTCCAATAAGGATTAATTATATCTTAGTTGGGATCAAGTACAAGATCCTGTTTTATTTTTACACAGAAAAAGGAAATCATTTTTAAAAACTGGAATTATTTGGATAAAATGGAGTCTATAGGAGACAGCTTTTCTGTATTTAATAGCTTTCTGGATAATGGACTTCCAGATAACAGATCTAGGTACCTATACTTACTGTCTTAAAGGAACAGTTCAGTACAGTGAAAATAAAAACTGTGTAAATGACAGACTGTGCAAAATAAAAAATGTATCTAATATAGTTAATTAGGCAAAAATGTAATGTATAAAGGCTGGAGTGAGTGGATGTCTAACATAATAGCCAGAACACTACTTCCCGCTTTGCAGCTCTCTTGGTTTCCACTGATTGGTTACCAGGCAGTAACCAATCAGTGACTTGGGGGAGGGCCACATGGGTCATAACTGTTGCTTTTCTGAGTTGCATGCTTAAGGTCCCCATACATGGGCCGATAAAAGTTGCAGACAGAACGAGACGGCAGCTTATTGGCCCATGTGTGGGCCCTCTGACGGGTTTCCCCGATCGATATCTGGCCAAAAGTCGACCAGATGTAGATCAGGCAGGGTCGCTGTCCCGCAATCCGACCGCCCGTATAGTTTCCATTATGATTCGATAGTTGGGCCCTAGGGCCCATGATCGAATCAGCCCGATATCGCCCACCTAAATGTGTGCATATCGGGGAGAGATTCCGCTCGTTTGTCGATATTGCCAAACGAGTGGCTCTCTACGTGTATGGCCGCCTTAAAAATCAATTGCAACTGAACTGAACAGTTATGTCCCATGTGGCTCCCCTTATAGTCACTGACTAACTCAGAGTTAGAGATCTGAAAAGCAGGAAGTAGTGTTCTGGCTATTACCGGTATGTTAGACATTCAGTCACTCCAGCCTTTATACATTACAATTTTGACTAACTATTTTAGAAACTTTATTTATTTTGCACAGCCTGTCTATTTACCCAGTTTTAATTTTACACTGAACTGTTCCTCTAATGGATAGCAGGTAGGATCTGACTGGTGCTGGACTGGCTGGTTGGGACTAGATCTACATCAGGTTCTGTGTCCCAAACAGGCAGTCCGTGAGTCCGATTGTGTCCCATGTACCAGTGCAACAAAATGCTCTTTATTACTAATATACCAGTGCAGTCTGTAGAGTATATGAATGAATTGCTAAATACAGGTATGGGATCCGTTATCTACAGATATCTACTGTGTATCCTGTGCTTGAATGGCTGCCCCCATGGCTACACAGCAGCTTGTTTATATAAACTATAGTAGTACTTATCTGTTATCTACTGTGTATCCTGTGCTTGAATGGCTGCCCCCATGGCTACACAGCAGCTTGTTTATATAAACTATAGTAGTACTTATCTGTTATCTACTGTGTATCCTGTGCTTGAATGGCTGCCCCCATGGCGACACAGCAGCTTGTTTATATAAACTATAGTAGTACTTATCTGTTATCTACTGTGTATCCTGTGCTTGAATGGCTGCCCCCATGGCTACACAGCAGCTTGTTTATATAAACTATAGTAGTACTTATCTGTTATCTACTGTGTATCCTGTGCTTGAATGGCTGCCCCCATGGCTACACAGCAGCTTGTTTATATAAACTATAGTAGTACTTATCTGTTATCTACTGTGTATCCTGTGCTTGAATGGCTGCCCCCATGGCTACACAGCAGCTTGTTTATATAAACTATAGTAGGTTCCCCACCGACCTGCCCCCCCTGCACTGCGCATGCACGTGTGAGGATGGGCACACTTTGTATTTGCTGCAACCTGCCCGATAAAGGGAGGTCGCAGCAGGAAGAATCAGAAGGGAGCGGGTCTGGGCCGGCAGGGCCCTCAGGAGCCTGGAGCCCACTGGGTTTTTTCCCCAGTGCCCCGCCGGCCCAGTCCGACCCTGACTATAGTAGTGTTTCTGAAGCAAACAGATCAGTTTTACCAGTGCAGGGCAACACTA
Organism: Xenopus laevis; assembly: GCF_017654675.1. NCBI lineage: Eukaryota > Metazoa > Chordata > Amphibia > Anura > Pipidae > Xenopus > Xenopus laevis. The sequence continues at coordinate 7,360,207 of NC_054382.1, read as the reverse complement.
CATTATAGTTTTATTACTTTAAATTTAATTTTTTGATGTTACTGTTCCTTTAAGTTATGAAGATCAACATTACGGAAAGATCTGTTGTATGGAAACCCCCAGGTCCCGAGCATTCTGGATAATAGGTCCCATACCGGTATAAAGCTGCAGTCTCAATATAAAGACATTACACACTATTACGGAGTTGAACAGATCTGTGCATTTATTTTATGTATTTATACCTTGGATTTTGCCTGGTGTTCTCTTTAATATATTTACCTTTATTTTTACTTCTGCAGACTGACGCCTCACTGCCCAAGTGATTCTTCTGGAATGCAGACTTAACACAGCCTTAAACATGGGTAAGTCCTTGTCTTTATTAGGGCAGTGGAATATTGGTGATTTCAGGAGCTTTGGCGATGCCCAGTGTCGGACTGGCCCACCGGAATACCAGGAAAAATCCTATTGGGCCCTATTGGATATTTTCCCCATAAAGAAATAAGAAATGACCATGAAATAAGCCAAATGATTAGAAGCAAGAGGCCACTGACACCTGGGCCCACCGGGAGTTTTCCTGGTATCCCAGTGGGCCAGTCTGACACTGCCTATGGCAGGCATTAGGGATATGGCTGCTTTGTGCTTACTAGCACTATACTCTGCACATTTTCCCAACCCAGTGAGTTACCCAAACGTAAATGCTGGATAAATAAATGCTGACCCAAACGTAAGTGCCCGGTGTTTTGGGACAAGTTTAAAGATACATTGCAGAGTACACTAAACTTACTTAGAATCTCACATACACATCACATACATATCACATACTCATCACATACACATCACCTACATATCACATACTCATCACCTACACATCACCTACACATCACATACACATCACATACTCATCACCTACACATCACCTACACATCACATACACATCACCTACATATCACCTACATATCACATACCGGTACAAATCACCTACACCTCACATACTCATCACCTACACATCACATACACATCACCTACACATCACATACACATCACCTACACATTACATACACATCACATACACATCACATACACATCACATACACATCACATACACATCACCTAAACATCACATACACATCACCTACACATTACATACACATCACCTACACATTACATACACATCACATACACATCACATACACATCACCTACACATTACATACTACATCACATACACATCACATACACATCACCTACACATTACATACACATCACATACACATCACATACTCATCACCTACACATCACCTACACATCACCTACACATCACCTACATATCACCTACATATCACATACCGGTACAAATCACCTACACCTCACATACTCATCACCTACACATCACATACACATCACCTACACATCACATACACATCACCTACACATTACATACACATCACATACACATCACATACACATCACATACACATCACATACACATCACCTAAACATCACATACACATCACATACATAAAGATCTTCCTGTTGGCATTGTGCTGCCGTACATAGAGAATACACTGCATTCAGCCTGGTGTCTCAGCCATTGATAAATGGCCCCGGGTGCCGGTCTGTTCTATTCCTGTCCCTATTCTGAATGATACTCAATGTATTTATAGCAGTCGGTTTACTCTTTATTTCCTGAGAAGCTTTCTGTTCATGTAAGGAGGCCCTGACTGTTGCTCGGCCCCTGGATTCCTGAGTCCCAGGACTGGGTGCAAGTTCAGTGCAGTCTCAATACATACGGTAGCTCAAATGAGCAATTTGTCAATTCTTCCAACACCTTTCTTGTTCCCTTTTGTTTATTTGGTAGCCCTGACTACCCTGGGAAGAAACATTAATATGTAACCTGTACTGGGCTGTTATTGCAAATACTTCTTTTTTATGCCAAGTTGTCTGGCTGAGACTGAGAGTGAATTTATATCCAGTATAACAGCAGGTGGAGAGCTGCAAGTGGCATCATTAAGATTTTAGATTTTTTGCATATTAATCTAAGCCCCTTAAGGAGCCCAATGCCCATGAATGGCTCCTTTTACCAGAAATATTATCAGCCACTGGGACAGAATGTTCTGTTATACAGATAGCTAGAATCTCAGCTGCCATAAAGCAGGGCAGGACTGCTGCTTACAATGGGGATCAGATAGGATCTGTGCAGCCACTGGGACAGAATGTTCTGTTATACAGATAGCTAGAATCTCAGCTGCCATAAAGCAGGACAGGACTGCTGCTTACAATGGGGATCAGATAGGATCGGTGCAGCCACTGGGACAGAATGTTCTGTTATACAGATAGCTAGAATCTCAGCTGCCATAAAGCAGGACAGGACTGCTGCTTACAATGGGGATCAGATAGGATCTGTGCAGCCACTGGGACAGAATGCTCTGTTATACAGATAGCTAGAATCTCAGCTGCCATAAAGCAGGGCAGGACTGCTGCTTCCAATGGGGATCAGATAGGATCTGTGCAGCCACTGGGAGAGAATGTTCTGTTATACAGATAGCTAGAATCTCAGCTGCCATAAAGCAGGACAGGACTGCTGCTTACAATGGGGATCAGATAGGATAAAGCAGGGTAGGACTATTACTTGTACTTGATCCCAACTAAGATACAATGAATCCTTATTGGATGCAAAAACAGCCTATTTGGTTTATTTAATGTATAAATGATTTTCTAGTAGGATATAAAGATCCATATTATAGAAAGATCTGTTACACGGAAAACCCCAGGTCCTGAGCATTATGGATAACAGGTCCCATACCTGTACTCTGTTTGTAACTAACCCGAGCCCTAACCCCTGGGGTCCCACCGGATTAGCAGTGCAAGTGTGAGGGATGTACTACAGAAACATGTTGCTTATGAGATGTATATCATTTGTGTAACTATGGCATTCCATCATGGAAACAGCACCTTCACATATTTCAGCTCAATGTTCAATGTCAGAGTTTTCACACACAATTATAAATTAGTAAATCATTATACAAACAACCTTATCTCCAGGCTTTATTTACATTCTTGGCTGATCCACAAAACTGCACTCGAATGTCACATTGAGCCTATTAGTTACATTGTGTTCTTACACATTGAAGTACCTCCATGCCAGTCACTGCTTTCAATGGAACCCTTAAAAAACTGCGAACAAGAAAACCAGTAGCTGCTTAGTCCCCAGGAGCATAATATAGACATTCATTATTTCATTATTTTAACTAAAATTAAAGATTAAAGGGTTGTTCACCTTTGAGTTAACTTTCAGTAGGATGTAGAGAGGGATATTCTGAGACAGTCGCCCGAAGTCGCCCCATGAAGAAACAAAGCGATCTGAGTGCCATCCCGCTGGTGATTTACACTCTAGCCAGCGGGAGGCAGTTCGGGGAGATTAGTCGCCCCGAAGAAGAGGAGATTTGTCCTCGATTCTCCTTGTGTGTCTCTGCCCTAAAGGAGAACTAAAGCTCAATAAAGGATTAGGTTAGAAACAATATGTTTTGAGGTTCTGTATCAGCCCAAGCCCCCATAGCCCTTTTACAAGGAAGATCTGTGTCTCTGAAGATGCCCCAGTAGCTCCCCATCTTCTTTTCTGCTTATTCCCAACACATGCTCTGTGCTGCTGTCACTTACTGAGCCTTGGGACTTAAATATTAACAGTGTATGTACTAGGGATTTTGGATTCGGTTGAACCCCCTTCACGAAAGATTCAACTGAATACTGAACTGAATCCTAATTTGCATATGCAAATTAGGGTGGAAGAGGAAACCATTTTTTACTTGCGATTTTTGTGACAAAAAGTCACATGATTTCCCGCCTGTTCCTAATTTGCATATTTGCATATTCGGAAATTAGGATTTGGATTCTGGGCTGAAGGATTTCAGCTGAACCCGAATCCTGCTGGAAAAGGTTGAATCCCGAACCGAATCCTGGATTCAGTGCATCCCTAGTATGTACAACATACACAAGTTATAATACAATGCTCAGATCTGAAACCAGTGCAGTCTGCATCAGAATTTAATCTTCAGCCCAGTAGAATCAGCTTCTAAAGCAGATGCAGGGTCGGACTGGGCTGGACTGGGACACTGGGAAATATCTTGGTGGGCTCCGCCGGCCCTGTCCCGCTATTAGCGCTGCCTTTCTGACCTCCCTCCCAGCCCCCCGTTGCGGCCTCGAACAGGGAAAAGGTAAGTGCGGGGGGGCAAAAAAGAGGTTGCACCTGCGGCGTGGGGGAGGGCCTGGCCAACGCGTCTTTGCCATTAGGCGGACCCTGAGCAGATGAACCTCATTTCCGGCTCGGTTACCCATACCTAAGCTAAGGAGCAGATTTATCAAAGGTCGAGGTGAATTTTCGAATGAAAACAATTCGAATTTCGAGCTATTTTTTGCGTACCTCGACTAGGGAATAGTCCAAATTCGATTCGACTTTGAAAAAAAAATGAAAAAATTCAATCGAAAACGGACCTATTCGACCCAAAAAAAAAACTTTGACTTAATTTCAGTTGGTCTTTTTGAATTCAAATTCCAAAGTTTTATCAATTCTAAATTGATAAATATGCCCCTTAGTGTGTCAACTGCAGACCAGAGCCCACTGAGCATGTGCAGTGCCACTGACACACAAAAGATGGTCTAACAAGATCCAAGATGGGGAGCTGCTGGGGAAAACAGTGAAGGCCTGGATCATTACTGTTATAGGGCTGCTGAACCCAGGCCCAGATTTGTGGTGAGGCCACAAAGACCGGGGCCTAGGGCGGCAAAAAATGAAATTCTAAATAGTGTTTACCCTACTTTCACTAGATGGTCCTCCTGTCAATACAGACGTGTGAGTTTTAGTGTCACCTCTGGAGATGGGACAGAAGAGTGGACACTTGACTCACACACGTTATGACTTGAAATGAGCGTAGTGAAGTGAGTACGTTAACGAATAATATAACCAAGGAACGGGGAGAAAAGTTGTTGTTTCCCTTTAAATGGAACTCTGTAGAAATTTCCCCTTATTTTGTGATTCTGTCAGATAAAGCAGTTCTCCTTTCCGATGACATAATACAATTTAAAAATGGCCACATGCCGCTGAGTAACTCGAGTCTCCTGGAATTAGAAATCAGCGCAGTCGTTCCATGGGGTGACTTGCAAGCGTCGCATTGGCGTATGTGCGCCTCATTCCATTCCGCAGAAGCGCTAGAGGTGAGTATGGCGTGCCGAATATCTGAATTATTGATCTGTCTTGTGTGGCGTCTCCAAAACTGGCAATTCTTCTTATTGACTTCCTAGCAGACTGGGCTCCGGAGATTGGGCAATCGTTGCTTAAATCTTGCAACTTTTTGTGTTCTGGGGTTTTGAAAAACTTCAGCACCAGGAGTTAGGAGAGAAGGGACCAGTGATGTAACTAGATGTTCTATTTAGGGCCCAAAATATTGACAAGTTGACCTGTTCTACCAAGACATTGACATTGCTAATATAGAAATAGTTTATTAATTACTGGGGGTATGGGACCTGTTATACAGAATACTAGGGACCTGGGGTTTTCCGGATAACATCTTTCTTTAATTTGGATCTTCATACCTTGTCTACTACTAAACCATCATGTAAACATTAAATAAACTCCGTTTTGCCTCCAATAAGGTTTAATTATACAGCATCTTAGTTGGGATCAAGTGCAAGTTACAGAGAATAAGGGAATTATTATGATGCAACATCACGGGCTAAACTGGGCCAGTTCATTACAAAGAGCAGGACTAAGATTTGGGTGAACTGGGGCTAAAGTAGACGAGCCAGGGGTCCATCTGAAGTGTATTACAGATTTACAGGTATGTTGCTGGTAAGTTTTTAATAACGGCCCCAGCCTTGGCCAGTGTTTTATTATCTGGCCACATCCCCAGTACAACTAAACAAGTCCAATCTGCCCCAAACTCAGCCCATTTACCATCATTCCTCATCCCTTTCAGGGTCTGTAAATCAGAACCATAAAGGGATATGAATCTGTCTGGGAGCCCGAATATGACCAGGCCACTTAAAGACCAGGGCCACTCCTTCCTCCTTGATGGTGGCCCTAAAAACATACATTTCTATCCTCTGGTGCAGGACCCTGGTGGGACCCATTTTCTCTATAAAGCTAGGGGATCCGTTATCAAAAAAAAAACCATATATTTAAAAAAGTACCAAAATGCAGCAATGACCCATTTGCCATTGAGTTCTGTTTAATCAATTCGTTTTTTATCTGTATTATCTGTAACACAGTGCCGTGTACTTGACCTCCAAGCTTCATAGACTGTATCTATATTATTTTATTAGCCTTATTGCATGGTGCACCTTAGCAAATGAGCCCCCCTAGATCGCAATCAATTCTGCATAATAGACCCCAAACCTGTGCTGAGTGTGAGCTCATTTCAGATGTTTGGCTCAAGCTCTCGAGACAATGGACAAGTTTATTTATCCTAATAACTGTATGGAACATCTTACGTACACTTAATTGAGATTTACTTCCCTGCAATTCCTGGAAGTATTCATCCTGGTTCTGCCCTCGCTGTTTCCAGAAAGCCGTTCCTTTATTAACAGAGTGGGTGCCGCTCACATGAATGTAACCCCTCGTTCCCTATTGACTTACACTTGTTGCTCCAAAATAATATTATTTTATAAGACAGAGCCATTGCTTGTGTTCAGCTCCCTCGACCCTAATCACGCTAATCACGCTATACCCAATTTACACTGGTCTGGCACAGGGCCTTTTACATAAATAAAGCAATAGGCTGTCATTAGGTGCCCAGGAACATCAACTCAGACATTTTTCATTTTTGGGTGCTTCTCGTGCCAATTTGCCTCTTCCCATGTTTCTAATTCTAATGAATGTGGGTGCAAATTACTAGGAGGAGGAGACTGGGTTGTTACTACAAATGACTGGGTAAGAGATGGCAAAATTGTGGGAGCTGACATGTGTGGGTATCCCCTAGAGTTGACTGTGATGCTTATGGGGCTAAACTAGTACAAGTCTAGGGTCACTGATTATGAATAGGGATTGTTTCGCTGCGGAAATGACACCCATAGACTTGTATGGCGTTGTGCGGCAAAAAAAAAAACAACCCACGGCGAAAATTGTTTGACACCCATAGACTTTAATGAGTGTTGTCAACATTTTGCCGGCGGCTAATATTTGCCGAAACAAACCTGGTCAAATTCGCCCATCCCTAATTATGAAGATCAGGCCACATTGTTGCATCTACAAGCAGTGTCAGACTGGAATACCTGGGGGCCACCAGAGAATATGGACTGAAGGGCCCACCACCCTAGGTGCTGCACCCAGGGCCACCATCAGGGAGTACAAGTGTCCCGGGCCTGGGCATGAAGGGGGGCCCAGCAGTGCTGCACTTTTGAAAGTGCCTGGCCCCCCTTGAGAGCGCCAAAGCTTTTTGGCCATTTTTAAAAGTCCCAAGCAGCCGAAATGCGGAAGTGCCGAACAGCCAACGTTCCGAAGCAGTGAAAAGACCCGAAGCCACGAAAATAGCCTAAGATGTTTTTTTACCTGTAAGGGGGGCCCCGGTGCCAATGCTTTTTTAAAAAAACTTTTATGGGGGGCCCTGTCACCAATTATTTTTTAACTTATAAGGGGCCCTGACCATCAATTGCTTTTTTTAACTTGTGTGTGGGAGGGTTACTTTTTTAGCGCTGATGTCTGTGTGGTCTTTTAACTGTGATGTGGAGTGGGCGGGATCTGGGGTGGGACTTGGGCGCCAGGGTGGGCCCCAAAAATTTTGTTGTACGGGGCCCAGTGATTTCTAATGGCGGCCCTGCCTGCACCCACCCACCCTGTGGTCACTGAAAATCCACAGCCACCACCAACAACTTTAAAGCCCTGACTGCTGTCTCTCTCCCTCAGTCCTGCACATCCAATGAACAGCAGGCCCAGCACTGACGCCTACCAGGATTGAGCTTGTCCAATCAGCAGCTCTTCTGTTTAGTATTTCAGCCAACCGTTACTGCGGTCTTATTTACCCTAGCAACCAGGCAGTGGTTTGAATGCGAGGCTACTATATGAACAGGCAATATACGGTATAAGAAGTCAAGTATTAAAAAGAAACAATAACAAAACTAGGGATGCACCGTATCCAGGATTCGGATGGGGATTTGGCCAGGATTCGGCCTTCTTCAGGAGGATAAGGATTCGCCCGAATTCTTCTGCCCGGGCGATTCAAATCCTAATTGGCATATGCAATTAGGGGCGGGGAGAGAAATCGCATGTCTTTTTGTTACAAAACAAGGAAGTAAAAATTTTTTTCCCCTTCCCACCCCTAATTTGCATATGGAAATTAGGGTTCAGTATTCAGCCGAATTCGGGGGTTGAGCCGAATCCAAAATAGTGGATTTAGTGCATCCCTTAACAGAACAATTGTAGACCCATGGAGCAATAGTTGTTTACTGGGGTCAGCAACCCCCATTTGAATACTGGAAAGAGGCAGAAGAGGTAAATAATGAAGACTAACTAAAGTTGTTAGGAATAGGTCATTCTATAACATACTAAAAGTTAACTTAAAGGGGAACAAAGATAGGGCATTCCAATTGGCTGCTACTGCCCCTACTTGTCACTTCTGTAGGGTTATCACTTCCAAAGGTTCTGAGAAGTTTAAGCTCAGAGTTCAGTGTGTGGAAGGAATAAACTTCAGAGCACGGAGGAAAACAAAACATCTTGGTGACTAGGTGTAAAGTCCAACAGTAATATTTATATATTTATATGTTTGTGCATGAGGAATCCGGTGCACTCTTCCCTACAAATGATTATTTGGGGATCTCTCGTTTCAGACGCAGAGGAAGCCCTTCAGCTGATCATGAAGGATCTGGCAGCGCTGGGGAAGTGCGGGGGATTGTTGGACGGACATCACAAAAAGAACTTCAAGCAGGTGATTATTCCTCTCTCTGTTTCTTTGTGTGCAGTTCCTTGTACTAAGCACCTGTTCTATGGAAGACGGTCAGGAGGGGACTGGTTTGCAATAAGGTAACTACCCTGCTCTGGGCCCCCCGCCAGAACGAATTCACATGCGCGTGAACTGCTGGTGGGCCCCAAGAGGGTGCAGTCTCACCCCCACACCCCTGGTAGTTCCACCACTGCAGACTTGCATCACCCAATACTTTGTGCTGTACCAGGATTCTTTCATCCAGTATGAGATGTGGAGCAGAGCCAGAGCCAAACAGAGGGGCCGTCTGAGCCAGCACTAAGGGGCACTCTAATACTCTAATACGCTAATACTCTAATACGCTAATATAAACACGATCACAAACACATGCTGTGTCACATAACTGGCTCAATAAGTGTAATAAATTGCGCAGCAATGTGCTATCTGTGTGTTGTGCTTTACTTTCCTGAGCTCCACCTTCCGGCACACTCTGGCAAAAATGCTGCTCCTGGTAACTAAGCGCCGCGAGCAGGGGTCGGGCGGCAACGGAAGGCCGTCTCAGGCGGCATAAAGGCGCAGATTGGCTCTTGTTAAAGGAGAACTAAAGCCTAAAAATGAATGTGGCTAAAAATGTCACATTTTATATAGTGAACTTATTGCACGAGGCTAAAGTTTGAGCTTGTCAATAGCAGCAATGATCCAGGACTTCAAACTTGTCACAGGGGGTCACCATCTTGGAAAGTGTCTGTGACACTCACATGCTCAGTGGGCTCTGATTGGCTGTTGAGAAGCTAAGCTTAGGGCTCGTCACTAATTATCCAGCAGAAAATGAGCTTCCCTGGCTGTAATATAAGCTGATGCTACAGGTTTGCTGATTATTCAATTCTGATGCTAATTTCACTGGTTTCTGTGCTGCCATGTAGTAATTATGTGTATTAATTACTAATCAGCCTTATATTGTGACATTTCTATTCTATGTGTACTGTATATTGTGAGTGGCTCCCTAAGCTCAGTAAGTGACAGCAGCACAGAGCATGTGCAGTGAATCAGCAGAAAAGAAGATGGGGAGCTACTGGGGCATCTTTGGAGACACAGATCTTTACTGCTAAAGGGCTGTGGTTGCCTTGGGCTGGTACAGAAGCACAAAACATAATAGATCTCCTTTAAATATGTCCAGCATTGGACTAGCAGCAGCTTCTGGGGCCCACACATTCCCCGGGCCCCCTACCCCAGCTACAACCCCCCTCTACCTCTTCCCCCGGCCTTTACATTATTTTATCTTCTTGTGGCTGCAGTCAGGGCTGGGGTGGATGTAAGGGTGCAGCATCCATGGCGGGAAGCAGGTTTGGGTCGACAGGGCCCATCAGGTTTTTTCACCTGGTCCCCCTGGTCCAGTCTGACCCTGAATATGTCCCCTACCAGGACCCCATTCATTTCTTTTACATGTGGGTACAGACAGCAAGGTAGTAGGATGATGAGGCAACTAGACTTTGCCACCTCTTTTTCTGGCTGTTCAGTGCAGGAGATCAAAGAGAAAGTCGGGACATTTCAGTAACAATCTGAGACTGCGGGTTGAGCTGTCAAAATTGGGACTGTCCCGCGAAAAACGGGACAGTTGGGAGCTATGGATTAGGGTTGCCACCTTTTTACTCATTTTATACTAGCCAGACTGGGGGGGTTATGGGGGTGTGGGTTGATCAGTTGATACCAGTGTGCATTAACCAGTGTCGTGTCTGTAATCAGATTCAAAATAGGCCCTGCAATAAAAGTAGACAGAGACCCAGTAAATAGTGACTTTCCATCTTACATCAGCCGCAGTGGCATTTGCCAGAATCGACAGATTTCAGTTTCCAGCCAGTAACACATTCATCAGCTGAGTCAGAACCACTGGGCAGGTGTCACGGTGTCTGAGCCCAAGCAGCCACAAAGGAACAATCTCCTGTCTGAAATACTGACCTTTAACCCCCACCCAGTACCAACCAGTATATACCTTGCTATTAACCAGTGAAAAAGAATACTCGCAGCAAACAGCCAGCGCACAATAAACCTTTTATTGCTTCCATGGAATGTAAAGCCATACTGTTAATTAAAGGGGTGTTTTTAAATCTATATGTATATAGATATACCTGTATATTACACAAAAGCCATAAATATCTTGTAAATTATATCCTTATTAATGGTGACTAGTGATGTCATCAGTTATAAATGGTGAGTGGTGATGTCATTTTTGTCACAAGACTCACTGAAACTGTATTATAATAAGGGATGCACCAAATCCACTATTTTGGATTCGGCCGAACCCCCGATTCCTTCGCGAAAGATTCGGCCGAATACTGCATATGCAAATTAGGGGTGGGAAGGGGAAAAACCTTTTTTACTTCCTTGTTTTGTGACAAAAAGTCACGCAATTTCCCTCCCGTCCCTAATTTGCACATGCAAATTAGGATTCATTTTTGCCGGGCAGAAGGATTCGGCCGAATCCGAATCCTGCTGAAAAAGTCAGAATCCTGGCTGAATCCAGAATCGAATGCTGGATTAAGTGCATCACTAATTATAATAAATAAAGTTCCCCTTAAATAAATATGAGGATATTAGAAGTAACCTTGGAGTTCCATGACCTGTATAAAAGCTAGGGATGCACCAAATCCAGGATTCCGTTCGGGATTCGGCCAAGATTCTGCCTTTTTCAGCAGGGTTCGGATTCGGCCGAATCGTTGTGATTGGCCGAACCGAATCCGAAAACTTATTTGCATATGCAAATTGTGGGGAGGGTGTGATTTCACGTGACTTATTGTTACAAAACAAGGAAGTAAACCAATTTTTTTCCACTTTTTCCTTTCCCGCCCCTAATAGGGCAGCGGTTGTCACAAGTTTCCAGTTCAAGCCCCTATCAAGGCCAAGCTTTGTTCAGACCCCAAAAGCTTATGAGTACAGATATACCGGTAGGTAAATATCGGTGTATCAGTAATTTAATAATAGTTTCAAGGATATCCAGGGTTGCAAATATACAGTCACCCCAAAAACTGATGTTATAGCTTTAGATGTATATTGGAAAGCAGGTGGACTTACTCCCAATTTCTTACCCTAAATGACCTTCAGTCTGAGCTCATCTGCCTACTACTCCGAGCATTTTGTCCTTTCTTTTATATTTAAAAAGAGAACTAAAGCCTAGACATGCTGTATTTTCTATACTGAACTTGCTGTACCAGCCCTGGGGTTCAGCAGCCCTATAACAGTAATGATTGAGGCCTTCAAAGTTGCCTCCAGCAGCTCCTCATCTTGTTAGGTCATCTTTTGTGTGTCAGTGGCACTGCACATGCTCAGTGGGCTCCGGGCTGAGAAGCTAAGATTAGGAGTTGTTGTAAATCATCAAGCAGAAGGTGAGACTCATCTGTCACAGATGGGGCATCTACAGAGGCTCAGATCTTCCCTTAGGCTGGTACAGAAGCCCAGAAACATTTCTCGCCTAATTCCTTGTTGAGCTTTAGTTGTCCTTTACACACTAGTTTTCCTCTTTCCTCATCTCACAGCAGCATCTGCTTAACATTTAACTGCACAAGAGACTCTCAGCGCAGAGGGGTCTGCTGACCTCATGCAGTTGCTTGTTTGGGAGTGTTTTCTCAAAGCCGCCTGTTGCTAGGAAACCATGGCAGTTAGTGTGCTGCCCCTCGAGAAAATATATGCGCTGCTGTCACTGCTACTCTGTGCATTTCATGGAATAAGTCCCATTATGGGAAATCAGAGTCAGTCCAGATGCTGGGAAAACTGGGAGAAATACAAACGCCTCCAGATATTTAACACATGCATCTACTGTACACCTGTATGCCTCTGGTCTTCCGCTGATTTGGCGTTCATGGGGGTTATGATTTAACAGGGTTGTTCATTATTACGTTAACTGTTAGTATGATGTAGATAGTGATATTCTGAGACAATTTACAATTGGTTTTTATTCTTTATTATTTGTGGTTTTTTTAGTTATTTAGCTTTTTATTCAGCAGCTCTCCAGTTTGCCATTTCAGCAATCCGGTTGCTAGGGTCTTAATTCCCCTAGCAACCATGCACTGATTTGAATAAGAGACTGGAACATGAATAGGAGAGGCCTGAATACAAAAGATGAGCAATAAAAAGTAACAATAACAACACATGTGTAGCCTTACAGAGCATTTGTTTTCTTACATGGGGTCGGTGACCCCCAACTGAAAGCTGGAAAGAGTCAGAGGAAGAAGGCAAATGATTCAAAAGCTATAAGTTATAAAGACCAATTGAAAAGTTGCTTAGAATTAGCCATTCTATAACATACTAAAAGTTAATGTAAAGGTGAACCACCTCTTTAAGGTGAAAAGGTGACAGATGCAGATGTTGATGTCACAATGTAGCAGTTAGTTGGGGAGAGTTTATAGTATAGCGGATGTGTTTCAGTTTGTTTAGTCACACAGGTTGCAATTATAGTCTTTAGATGTGAATGCTCTGTGCCAATGCAAGTACTCACATGTCATTTTATTGCAATTCTAATACATATGAATATATATAGATAGATAGATAGATAGATAGATAATAGATAGATAGATAATAGATAGATAATAGATAATAGATAGATAGATAGATAGATAGATAGATAGATAGATAGATAGATAGATAGATAGATAGATAGATAGATAGATAGATAGATAGATAGATTGTCCTTAAACCTTCCGCACACCATTCACTAAACAAGTTGCTACCATATTAAGCTGTATTACTTAATAGACAGAAAAATAGGTGCACACCAGGATTTTTGAAAAAGAATTAAAAATACAAAATGTTATTTATCCCATTAAAAATATTTTAATGGGTTATATAAAATTTTACAGTTTTTCAAAAATCCTATTTTTTCGTCTATTAAGTAATAAAGTTTAATATGGTAGCACCAGGGTCTTGTTCAGGGCCGGACTGGGAGTAAAAAGCAGCCCTGGCAAAAAAATCAAAGCAGCCCACACATAAATGCGTGCTGGTCTTTTACTTACACACACGCATATTTCATAAATATACATATATATATATTATATAGTGGATAATGTACCCCCTACTGTAATTTATAAAGATATTATAAGTCACAGAGAAGTTATGTGACAATATAAAAGCATACATATCTTTATAAATTAGGGGGTACATTATGAATTATAATTTACTGCAGGCGTGTCCAACCTTTTGGCTTCCCTGGGCCACATTCGAAGAAGAATTTTTTTTCTGGGGCCGCACATGAAATACATAACACTTTTGATTTCTAAAAATAAAGGAAATACACAGAAATGAACTACAATACCTGTGCAGTAAAAAAAAAAAGTCTAAAAAATAAATGAATATATTTGAAAATATGCCTTTTCAAATTTTGCATATTTTTCCACGAAGCTAAATGGGACAGATTTAACCCTTTTCAAATTTTGCATATTTTTCCACGAAGCTAAATGGGACAGATTTAACCATCACCAGGGGTGTAACTGCTGTACATTTGGGCCCAATAAGGCCCTAATAACTGGCTCTACTGCTATTGCCCTAGGAATGACTCAGTTCATCAAGTAGCTGGCACAGGTGGAACTCACCTTTCTGCTTTAAACATCCAACACTGAGGCAAAAGGGCCCCATAAAACAAATAGCAAGAAGTGAACTTATAATGGGGAGGGGACGTCAGGATCAGTGCCCAAGGCAACCTGGCCGACTACGGCGCTTCCAATTGTTCACACATGCGCAGAAGAGAACGAGTGACTGCGGAAGAGCGCACAATCGTCATTGAGCAGGAACTGCAGCCACAGATGGGTCCGAACTAAGGGAAGGCATCAAAAGAGGTAAGTGCCTGGCGCCCCTCTGCCTTTGCGCCCTAGGCACGTACCTCTTCTGCCTACCCCTAGTTCCGGCCCTGGTCAGGATTTTGGGGTGTTGTACTTCAAAAACAACAGATTTCCATTACAGATACAATTTACCCTAGGGTAACACAATGTTCTTAAAGCAGGCAGTAATTGTAATACATAGTAAAGTTAAACTAAAAAACAAAGCACTTGCTAAACTAGAACTCCCTAACCCCCCCCCCAAGTCCAGATTGTGTCTGGTACCTGAGCAGCACAAACATTCTTAGCAGTAAACAGTTTCAGTGACCCCTCTTATCAGCTTCCTTCCCATGTCTATAGCTTTAACCTCCCCTATATGCCTACTGTGCAGTAGCTTTTCCCAGGACCTCACATACTGACCTGACAGATTTAAGATGCAGAGCGCAGGGGCAGGCAATCTCTCTCTCCAAAGGAGACGAGTCACGTGGCTGTGATGAGAGCCGTGACATCTCCAATAACTTTATTCAGCACACGCACTGTCCAGCCAGCCCACGAAGTTCCGGGGGGAGTGCCGTCACTGCTGACTTCTCCTCACTCCCTCACTCGCTCTCTCTCCCCCTCCCTCTGAAAATAACTTCAGCGTGCGCACTCAAAACTATGTGAACTGTGCGCTCCTTGCTCCTAAATTTTAAAATCAGATAAGTGCAGTGCCCGGCCCATTTCATCACAGGATAGAGCGGCCGTTCGGGCAAATGCCCGAACGGACAGATTATCAGTCCGGGCCTGGTCTTGTTTAGTCAACGGTGAGCGGAAGCTATATACTGTATACAGGTATGGGATCCTTTATCTGGAAACCCGTTATCCAGAAAGCTACAAATTATGGAGCTTAAGATGGCCATACACGGAAAGATCCGCTTGTTTGGCTATGTCGCCAAACGAGCGGATTTCTACCCGATATGCCCACCTTGAGGTGGGCAATATCGGGCTGATCCAATCGTGGGCCCTAGGGCCCAATGATCGGATCCTAACGATGGCTAACGGGCGGTCAGATCGCGTGACCGCATCAACGAACAGATGCAGCCGAGATCCGATGTGATTTTTAGTCCCGTCCGATCGACATCTGGCCGACTTTCGACAGATATCGATCGGGGAAGGCCGTCGGAGGGACCCATACACGGGCCAATAAACTGCCAACTCGGTCTGTCGCCAGCTTTTATCGGCCTGTGTATGGCCCGGCCACCTTTACTTATGTCTCCCATAGACTTCATTATAATCAAAAAATCCAAATTTTTAAAAAATGGTTTCCCTTTTCTGTGTAATAATAAAACAGTAGCTTGTATTTGATCCCAACTAAGATATAATTAATCCTTATTGGAAGCAAAACCAGCCTATTGGGTTTATTTAATGTTTACTTGATTTTCTAGTAGACTTAAGGTATAAATATCCAAATTACAGAAAGATCTGTTATCTGGAATACCCCTTAATTTGTAAGGATGCACTAAAGCTAGGATTGGGCCACTTTTATGCAGGATTTGCCTTCCCTGATAGAAAGTTACATTTTTAAGTTGCCCTTTAATGATTTTGTCGCTGAATCTGCACAATATCTGCACACACTTCATTCTATAACATGGTGTCTGTTCTTTGCCTTTAATCCCTCCGCACGCTGCTTTTCCCTGTGGCCCCCAATGGAAAATAGAGGGGAAAAAAAAAACGTTGGCTGGAAAGTGAGGGCAGCAACACAAGTATTTCTGGTGACTTTCAATACTCATAATTTCCTTGCTGGGTTTAGTGATCAGGCAGCACGTCATGCGCAGTCTCCTCCCCTGGTCCAGTCCAGTAATATGTTTCCAATTTAACGGTCTCTGCCCGTGTCCCAGAAACCTTGTTAATTCCCTTGTTATGAAGTATTTGCAGAGCAGTGTTGGTTTATATACAAAACTATCCTCCCATATGGGTGCAAGGCACAGTTATAGAAAGTATTAAAACTTCTGGGGAATCCTAATTAAGGGGAGTCTATATTCATATTCTTATTACAGGCATAGGATCTGTTGTCCGGAAACCTGTAATCCAGAAATCTCTGATTTACAGGAAGGCCGTCTCCATACCTTCTAACTGTCCTGTTTTCTGCTGGACAGTCCCGGTTTTGACAACTCAGCCCACAGTCCCGGGGTTTTTACTGAAATGTCCCGACTTTCTCTTTGATCTCCTGCACCGACTTTGATCTCCTGCAGCTGCTGCACTTTTGTAACAATTTAAGATACGCAAAGAATCAGTTGTAACTATTTAAGATAAGCAGGTCTCTTGGGAAAACTGAGACTAGCAGCTTAATGGGCAATTTCACTTTCATTAGGAAACTGTTATAACACATAAAACATGGCCTTAAAACTCCCAGAAATGTGTTCAAACTTTCATACCCTGCCAGATTTTGTAAAATGGAGATGGTAATTAGGGGGTGTGGTCATAAAATGGGCGTGGACCAAAATGTTCACTGCTCTTAGTGCGGCACAAGTTATTATCCCTCTTTTCGTTTTTCAAGTGTTGGGAGGTATGTTTCTCCCATAGACTCCATGTTATTCAAATAATCCACATTTTTAAAAATGATTTCCTTTTCTCTGTAATAATAAAACAATACCTTGTACATTAAAGGAGAAGGAAAGGCCCCCCCAAGCGATTATATATACAGGTATGGAACCTGTTATCCAGAATGCTCAGGACCTGGGAGTTTCCAGATAATGGATCTTTCTGTAATTTGGATCTTCATATTTTGTCTACTAGAAAATCATGTAAACATGAAATAAACCCAATAGGCTGGTTTTGCCTCCAATATGGATTAATTATATCTTAGTTGGGATCAAGTACAATATACTGTTTTATTATTACAGAGAAAAATTAGATTTTTTAAAAAAAAATTTGGATTACTTGGATAAAAAGGAGTCTATGGGAGATGACCTTTATGTAATTCGTATTTTTCTGGATAACGGGTTACCGGATAACGGATCCCATACCTGTACTTGATCCCAACTGAGATATAATTAATCCTTATTGGAAATAAAACCAGCCTATTGGGTTTATTTCATGTTTATGATTTTTTTAAGGAGACTTAAGGTACAAAGATCCAAATTACAGAAAGATCTGTAATCCAGAAAACCCCCGGTCCCTTACATTCTGGATAACAGGTCCTTTCCCTGTGTTATATAAACCCATTGCAGCAGGGCTACAGGGGAAGGATTTCCTACCTGTCCAACACTTCTTATACAACTACTACTACCAGGCCCACCAGGAGAGGTTCTAAGTGCAAAGAACAGGTGCAAATTGTGTGCATTTCTTGCACCTAGTGGCACGTGGGCAGATTGCAATAATTTTTGCACCTTGCCTGCAGTTAGTAAATAAGGCTATTAGGGGGGTAACTGTAAATGAGTCCAACCTATGGCTCACTAGTTATAGGTGAACTACAATGTTCAGTAGCCTTCACCTATCAAGGGATGACGGGGAGGTAGTGCAACAACAACATCCACAAGACGGCAGCGGTGGTACAAGTTGTAGTTTGACAACAGCTGGAGGGAGGATGATGGGAGCTGTAGTTTTGTAGGTGGAGTATGTATTAAGTTTGAATATTTCAGCTATTTGTGTTTACATCTTCACCGAGCAGATGACTGAGTTTATTTTCCTTGGCCACTGGCCACGGCAGATTGGTGTACTTAGGGGGCCGATAGTTGTGGGAGGAAGTTTTGGGTCAGAGCGAAGAATGAAAAAGAAAACATTGCTTTTGTGTTTTGGCAGGTCATATGGACAAACAGACGTGTTCCAACATGGAACACCCCTTCTGTGCTGGAATGGATCAGCCTATGCTCGCTGGCCCCTGGGCTTTTCCATTATTATCCTGGGTGGGCCTACAACATTTTACAGGGAAGATGGGGGAGATTAAGGCAGATTCATTTGTGAAATCAAGAACAGGCCTTAAGCTGGCCACACACACACATGCTCAGAATTCTTGTATACAGTGTATCATACAAGCCAATTCCAACTAAACTGTTTTTTGTGTGTGTATGGGACCCATTCGGACAATAAATTAGAGTTTTCACTAGATCCATTACAACAAAAGGCATTAAAAATAAAAGCCTACTAGTGTCTTCATTAACTGGCCTTTTTTGG